>NC_092866.1:24703786-24720404 GCF_032062135.1 Pyxicephalus adspersus
CTCAGATTTGTGGGGTAATCAGTACTAATTATTACAATAAAACCCAGACATTTTCTGTATTTTATTAACTTATTGTTTACCAGTGACACTGAAAAGTTAATGCCCCAAGATAATCATTATGGGGGTATTTCATTGCAAATTTTCATTTATATGTCTTTCACATGCTTAGAAGCGGTAAGTATTATGATTGTTGCGAGTTTTGTACACATTTGTAAATACAAAGTTTTATATTTATATTATTTGATTTGAGTTCTTACTTGTTGATATAATATTAAGGAAAACATTCCTGACACTATTGCCACCAAACAGCATGTATTGCAGACAGGTCGTTTTGCAAAACAGTGATATAGGAAATGGTTATCTGTGCAGTTGTCTATTTATTGTCTGCTTAAATAAGTATGGCCATTATCATCAACACGTATCAACAACAATGTGTTTTAATGTCTTTTTTTCTGGTTTAAATCAGTTTGTTATGTTTCAGATCTGGTGCCCAAAAAGAGGTCAAGAATGGGATGTGCCCATATTTTCTTGCAACTAACAGTCACCAGAGGTCATTCTTGGCCCTGCCCTTCCTATAGTTGTGACATACTAATAGTTTTGACATCTGTTATATAATATATATATAATAATATAATATATATATTATTTACTTTATGCTAGGTCAAAATCAATCATTTATTAGAGATTGGATCAATTAATATTCAATGACAACATCCCATCTAAAGCTGCGTACACACCTGCAATTTTTCTCGTTGGAAAGGATCTTTCACGATCCTTTCCAACGAGAAAAGACTGCACGATGCATGGCAGATTTTCGCCCGATAATTGGCCGATACCGATTATCGGGCGAGAAAAATTTGCCGTGTGTACGCAGCTTAAAACACACAAAACACACAAAAGCAAGGCTTTTCCAACCAAGAGAATTACCAGGACTTTCTTTGAAGTTAAAAAAAAAACTTTTCTCATCTACATACAAATATATTCAATAAAAATATTTTATAAACAAAATAACAGTAATTTAACACCGCATTCCTAATATATTAACATGTGCTCACAGATAATTTTCTCTTCTTCAGGAGTAACATTTGAAATTGGGGTATTTACTTTCTGCAACTGTATAAATCTTCATATCAATACCAATATTTATTCCAACAAAAATTAATATATACTTAAAACACCATACAACTACTCTTTTAAACATTCCCTCTATCCATTCCTTCAGTCAGCTACAAGTCTTGCTTTTCGAGGGTCAAATAATTGGCTAGATAGTTTGCCTAGAGGCCTACTTTAAAAACGTTTTGCCTTTGTTCTTGCTATAGAATTGAAGCCAATACCCAGGCAGGTATAGTATATAGCTATGCATGGAGATATCTAGAAAAACAAGAATTGAAAATATTTTGAAGTTGTTATAATGTCCTTTATTTACTCTTTTAAAAATGTCTTCTCCTGTACAGCAAGTATTTTGAGCACTGTTAGTACCTAGAAAGTATTTTGCTCATTTTGTTTTGTGTATGATTGTTGTAACCATGTTGGTGCACTTGTAACAACACAATACTTTGGATACTTTATCTGTACTATCATGTATTCCACAGTGTTATCACTCTAATCTGACAACTTTTGTTAAACCACTTTCTTTTGCTAAATTTATTTGGCTTTGTAGTTTGCTTGATTTTTATGTGCTACTGTGAATATTCCCCACCTAGCTCCATGGTTCTAAAGGTCTGTTTTTGCATTGATTGTTTCTGTGTTTTTTCAGCTAGAGTGCAATTAACAATTTACATTTAACATAAAGAAGGTTTGCTGTAAGATCATTTATACACCCTACTCCTCCTGAGAACCTAACAAAATGCTTAGACATTATACACAAAGGCTACTAGATTGTAAGCTCTTCGGGGCAGGGTCCTCTTCTCCTGTATCACTGTCTGTATTAGTCTGTCATTTGCAACCCCTATTTAATTTACAGCACTGCGTAATATGTTGGCACTATATAAATCCTGTTTAATAACAATAATAATAATAATAATATTAATAATAATAAAGGATGTGCATAAATATAAAACTAAACAATTCTTTGTATTAAATGTTTGTGTAATTTGTACTGTAGATTCAAGGTGACCATTCATTTTGCCATAACAAAATTCCTATTTACTTTAATTTTTTCTGTATCCTAGGAATTTCATTTGCATTCTTCCTCTGTGTCTTTAATGTCCTCATGTTTCAGAAACAAGTCGTATTTCTAGTTTAGATGAAGTCATGGGCAGGCTTTTGATGACCTACAGTCAGGACAGAATGCTTTCTTCTTTTGCTTCTTTCCTCCAAAGTTACCTAAATTGCTACAGAATGCTTGGAGTATAGAGTTAGTGGCAAATGTAGTAACAAAGAACAAATATTTGGTATTGTCTGCAGCTAGAATATTGCATTAAAGGGCTGATGTCACCATGTAAACACAGAGTTAACAACTTGAGATATCTTGGATAAATACAATGTGGTAGACTTGTTAAAAGAAAAAGACCAGAACTTCCTGATTTGGTCAGTTTGTTTATGGCAGGTGACAACGCTTTGACAGACACAGCACTCAAGTGACTGGCAAAGCATTCTTATTTTTTCTAAGTGACCCTTCCATGACCTACTTGTGAAGGAAGTACTATGTTCACGACTTCTGCTTGTAATGGACAGATAAAGTGCACCAAAGAAACTTGCCATCAGGAGTCTCAATTCTGAACTGGTTCAAGGGAAATCAAAATTGCTGCAAATTGGTATTGGTTTAATGTGGGCAATGTGTTTGTCCAATATCTGCCTTTATTTGAAATGATTACATGACTGCAAATTCAAATAAATATTTGTCTTTCTGATCAGTAATTGATACAAATATATTACAAACAATTTGAAGCTTGCTATGTCATGAAATATGTAGCTTTCATTTATATCTGAAAATATTCTCTGTCATGCCTCATTACCATCTGTGTGACTGACAAAGCAGAAGTATAGCAAGTAAAGTCAGAAAGTTCCAAAGTAGAAAATACTGTTGAGGAATCATTATGACAAGCAGACAACTAGCATTTTCAGCAAAAAAGCCAAGTCAATATTTGCCTCATGAATGTTGTTTAATATCCTACGCTGATTTCAAAAAGTGTTCTTTCTAAACTATGAAAAACATTGTGTTTCAAGTTTAAGGTTAAAGAAAACTATATATGGTGTTGCTCTTCATAGAGGAGGCAAATAACTTCACAACAGTTACTCAAAGCCTTGCAAACTTTGCTGAAGCTAAAAGTTGTTCCTCTGTGGTGAGATATCTTGTTGCATGATCTCCCATGCACCTGGGCAGAGCTTTCAAGATCGCAGAAGATCAAAACTAGGAAGAGAAGTGGGTAGCACGGTGGCTCAGAGGATAGCACTATGGCCTTTGCAGCACTAGGTCCCAGGTTCGAATCTCGGCCAGGACCTTATCTGCATGGGCTTCCTCCGGGTACTCCAGTTTCCTCCCACATCCCAAAAACATGCAGTTAGGTTAAATGGCTTCCCCTAATAAATTGACCTTGGACTATATTAAAGACATATGACTATGTTAGGAGGAACATAAAGGAGGAAGATGGTGGCATCCTGCGATGGAAAAGGAACAGGTAAATGTAATTTTTTTTAATAAATTTAAAGAGTTAGTAAACCCAAAAACTACCCTAAACAAAAAAAAAATACACTTACCTTCAATCCCGCAGAGCAGTCTTTGGGCCGGTGCGCTAGGAGCCGCCATCTTCTCTCTGTTCTTCGGGGTTCTTTTTTCTACATCACCCAATGCAGGCAAGAGATTGAGATTAAAAAAAAAGGTTGTTACACTTAAAAAAACACAAACAGAATTTTTACTACCCTTGTTGTCTACCCTTTTATGTAAAGTTAAAATTCTGAGTTTAGGTACGCTTTAATTTAATTCTTAGAGCCTAGCCATACATTGCTATCTTTTTATGTTCAGTCAAATAAAGGTTTATTTTTTGTGTTATTACATTTTATAGTATAATTGGCAATCAACTAAAAAATGAAAGCATTTTGAAGCTTTTAAACACCTACATTAATACCTATAATTAACACCTACACATTATTAAAATGTTTTCCAGAAATTTTATTTTTTTGAGAAAAGAAGATCACTAGAATTATTAATCTAAACTGTGTTTAGTCAAGTGGCTGAAACAAGCTTTTTTTCTCAATTAGAAGTTAAAAGAAATAATAAAACATCTAATAAATCAGTTAAGTATAAAAACTACATTTACATTCCTTATTTCTTAAACATTCCTCATATTTGTATGAAATGTTCTCTTTTTTTTCAGTTTAAATGTGTGCCCCCCCCCCCTAATACATTGCTAGTCTAACTAGTTTGACACCTAAATGTGGCTGGTTCCACATAACAGTAGTAAATAAAATAACATATTTTAAATCGTGGTCATCTTGTGAACTGTCGGGTAAAACATTGTTAGCATATATTGCATTTTAAAGCTAATTAAAAACAAAAAAGTTTTTTTTTTATTTTTATGTAGTGCAAAGCAAAATGTATTGTTGTGTATTGTGCTGTGCTTTAAAAGTTCTATTAAGTAGATAATGACCTTATAGCTTGGGTAAAAATTCCTTTAAAAAGTAACCCTGCAGTGACATACTGGTATACAAACTTCAAGAGTATCTAAGTGTTGATCATCCTGCTCAGCCATCTTGACAAAGATGTTTTTTTTTAGTTCCTGTGTATTGAAAGCACAAGAACTTGATGAAAGAATGATAAGTGGGTAAGAGTTTTTTAGCAGACAAGAGAGATTAGTTGCTCAGGACATGTTTAGCCAAGAAACAAAAGAGATTTAGAGAAGATAAGTATTTAAGAAGTTTAAAGGAAAGGTACTCAGGGGAGATATGTATGACTTGATGATTGTTTTGTATAGCCTTGGGCCTACAACGGTATGTTTAAGATAATACTGTAGCATTTGTAGCAAATATATGTTTTTTTTTTAACTAAACCAAAGGGTAAAGGGTATTGTCTAATAAATTACCTGTTCCACATGATTAATTTGCTTAATATTATTACCAGTATGTGAAGTAAGACATTTTCTTTGATTTTTACCTTGAGTTAAATATTTGCTTGAATGTATATGGTGGTGGGACAGAACTGAAATTAATGTGTATTCAATATGCAGAGTAAAGCAGATAAAATACATTTCAATTGTACTTTAGATATTTGTAAAACTATATGTACTTGTTTTAGCATGTAATTTTAACTTGGTCATATAATTTAAATCAACAATTTGCAAAAACATTACAATTTAAGCTGAAAATAAAGTTTTCTATGTATAGGCAACAAAAGGCTGGGGGTCAGAACCCCACGCTGGCTAACAGCAGAGACGTCTCCAGAACCAGTTGCACTTTAAAAAGGGTACACTAATAAATAAATAAATATATAACCAACACAAGGAGAGAGTCAAAAGGAATTTATGGTTATGGAATTTCATTAGTGGATTTGGTTTGCAAGCCTTCAGGGCAACAGAGCTAACTTTAAACTTTGGCTGACACAAAGCCCTTTTATAGCTAAAGGGAAATAGAAGTGTTGTATTGTAACAAAGCAATCAGACATTACCTATAATTAGTTTGATAACTTTTCAAACTACTGAAAGCTGATTTATCTTTACTAGGATAACATCACCTCCCACCCAGTTGGAGGGAAATGCCAGTGCAATATGCACTTTGAAATATTAGTGCAGAACGAAGCAGAGTGTTTTATTAACAATATAGGCAACGATGTATTGTTTTTTTTCAATAAAACAAAACTAAACTTTAGTTTTGAAAGAGTGAGGGTGGTGCTCAACTTACTTAATGGACTTAAATCAGAGGGCTATAAATAACTTAGTTTTCATAAATTTGTTATTTGTATATTACATCCCAGTGCATCGAGGAAAGAAATGTCAAAAGTTAATTTGTCATTAAGTGCACACTTACAAATTCTTTAACTGTGTTAACTGTGTACAATATGTGATGGAACTTTTATGCACCAAATAGTGTATACCAGTAACATGTAAACCAATATCTGGTGCACTCGTGGTATTTACTTGGAATTGCACCCCAACTCGCTGATACAGTAGAAGGCAGAGTAACCACACATTGCACGGACTGTATTGTATTAAAAGTAATGACTGATTTTAAAATGAATAGGCAGTTTTCACACATGTAGGTACATTGTGTTAATGTATGTTCATTAATGTTTGGCAAGATATCTTTGAACTGCATGTTGATTCTTTAGGATATAAAGTAAAAGGAAATATAATATTATATATATCATCAGTTTTAACCCTTGACCACTCTATCAAAACTTAAAAAGGAACATTTGCTTTTGCATGCATTTTACAGTTCACATAAAGTCATTGTTTGATGCAACCTCAGACAATCACGGTAATGAACAGTTTTGATAGCTCCTTTGCACATCTAACATGTGCCTGCCTATCTATTTTAAAAACAATTACAAAATATTTCTATGATATGTTAATTCTAAATTGAATGATACTACTTGAGTGTCTATTCCAAAAGAGGAATTAGATGTAAAGACTTGCAGCATGCATCATTATATAACAAGGAAACAAATGGTCATGCACCAGTTGTGATCAGAATGTTGATGAAGATGATGATGATGATAAACAAATCCTATCCTTGTTACGACCTCCAACCTTTTATTCACCATCTGACTTTGGCACTCTCCCCTGACCTTGCATGACTTCAATCTTTCACCTGAGCTTTTTGTATTTTTCTAGGCTTTCATGAGCCTAATTAAACATCAATGAGTGTATGTTAACACTCCACATTAATGGAGTCTGTATTGTGTTCTGCCTAGATTCCTCAGAGCTATGTGAAAGTGTTCTGATAATTTGAAGCGAAGCTGAAGCTCTTATGGAGAAAATATAAGTGGTACCCCAAGAATTAAATGGTGTACACTGCCACAGTCTGTGCACAGCTTAGCAAAAAAGTTGAACATTTGAATAAAAATATTTGTTACCCCAAGAACAAATGGGTCATCAGTTAAATTGTTTCCAAGGCTGTAGAAGATACACTTTCATCAGTGAAGTTGGGTAATCCAGCAAACCTGGAATGGATTTCTTAAAAATCATTTGCTATTTGTTAGTAAATGTTTTCAATCCTGGGCCAGATCCGTTCTAGGTTTGCGGGATCATCCAGGTTCACTGATGAAAGATTATCTTCTCCAGTCTTGGAGAGCTTTAATACATCAGGCCCGATATGAGAGTTGAGGTTAAGGTGGGGGAGAAAATTTTGTTAGTAGAAGTGTGGACAATGGATAGCTGTAACAACTTTTCATGTGTGAGGGATGTGAGGGTTTAAAATATAAACTATATTCAAGGTTACTACATCTAACTGTATTCAGAAGGGTAAGAGAGGCAATTCTTAATTACTGTCAACCTTCTGTACACTGAAGGCATGCCCAATTTAGAATATGACTTAAACATGTGATATCAGAACTAGTTGGGACAATCTATAAACTTTATTTTGATGACAAGTGGACCAGCTGAGTTTTCTATCATGATGAGACAGTGATGTTGAGTTTTGTGCATTCCCTCAAATGTTCCCTGGTGGGAATTAATTACTGCCATTAAAACACATGAACCTGGAAGATTCCCACAAGGGAATGTTTGAGGGAATGTCTGATTCTATGTTTTATAAATAGAGCCCCATGGACACAAAACTTAACATCACTGTCTCATCATGACAGAAAACTCAGCTGGTCCACTTGTCACCAAAATAAACTTTAAAGATTGTCCCAACTAGTTCTGATATCACAAGTGGTGAAGCTTTAAACCTATATTTAGTTTTATCCTTTTTGCTTAGTATTTTCCCCTTTGGAAGAACAGCATTGGAGAAAGTGGCTAGAATGCAGGCATGAAAGCTGGGTAAGTGGCAACAAAATGACCACATTTAAAAATAAGTTTATTTTGGGAATCAGATTAAGATTAAAAAAAGTTCAATTTTGCAGAATTTATATGGATAAGAAACTTTTGTAATTATCATTTGATGATTTTTTTTATATTCAATTAAATATTTATTAATTGTTGGATTTTGGTGTTAATCCAGTTCCTAGTGTTTATGAAACATATCTTAACTTGACTGTCATTGAAGATCCCGTAATTTGGTAGTAAGTATAGTGCCCCCTTTCTTTAGTCATCCATGTACGTCCTTTTTATTTTAATCACCCTGCCAGGAGGAACCTTTTTCTAAGACTTCAACTAAAGTATCACCAACTGGACTACCGGCGATTACTTTCCTTATTCTTTAGGCCAACTAACTAACTGTTGAGAGCCATCCTACATGGACCATGCAGTGCAAAAAGAATTTAATTTACACATAATATTTTTATCCTAATATCCTCATTCACCTTTTATATTACCCAGGGGATACACTGTTGTGTCAGTATTTTCTCTTTATTCTATGTTTGGGAGTGAAGGTTAAGGAGACATTGAAGATGTTTTAATTTGAAGGCCTCAACTTGTATTTATAATATAAGAGCCAAAATAGTTGTCATATTTTTCCCAATATAGTTTTTACTTTATTTTCAAGCTCTTGTTCTTAAAATCACAAGTGTAAGCATGTTCCCAGGTTAAGTTGTTGGTTGGGTGTTTTCACAAAAATGGTGTAAGGGAACTGTATATACAACAATAATATTATTAGTAGTAGTAGTAAGGTGGGGGAAGTAACACACAACAGGAGGGGAGATATGTAGTGGTGGGAAATAGTGAGTAAAAGATGGGTAGGCAAGTTTGAAAAAACGGGTTTGGGTGCTCTTTTTAATGAGCAGAAAGTAGGAGCAAGCCTAATAGGATGAGGAAGACCATTCCTAAGAGTTGGGGCAGCTCTAGAAAAGTCTTGGAGCCATGCGTGTGATGAGGTTAAGAGTGAGGAAGTCATTAGTTGGTCATTGGAGGAGCGAGGAGAGCGGCTGGGGGAGTATTTGTTTACCATGTCAGAAAGGTAAGTGGGACAAGAACTGTGGAGGGTTTTGAAAGCAAAGCACAGGACCTTGAATTTGACAAACACTAGTGAATTGAATTCAAACAAAAGTGATATGTATTTCTATTTAGATATGTTTAAACAGTTTTAAGTGGGATGAGCTAAAACATATTTTGACTAAATGTATAACATGTTTGCCTCATATTTAGTCATCTTGTCCAATATTACCCAATACAGGGTTTCTTTTCTACATTGGGGATTTTTTTATGCCTATATGATAATCCATTGCTTTTTAATTTATGATTTAATTTAACATCTGCATCAATACAGTCATATTGTATACAGCTTCCACTGGTTGTTGCCTCTGATTTTTACAATGTTAGTCGGAGCCAAGTGGTTTTATTTTGTCATTTTTGTTTTTGACAAACCCAGCTACTGATAAACATGGTCATACACTAACTGCAGTTTGTACACAGTCCACATAGCCCTAATGATGGTGGCAAGGTCAAACTCATATCCACTTCTCCACATTATTACAAGTCTTTTTTTTATTGTCTACATCTGGAAACCACACATAGTTTGTGCTACTTGTGATAAGAAGGGTCAGCCTATTACTGCTTAGTTGCTTTACATTTTGTATCATCTATATAAGAGTAAAAAGGTCACTAAACCTAAAACACAAGTTCATTTGACAAAATACTATTTATAAACATGCTTAACGCAGATGAATATATTCTAGGTGCATCAAAACACATAGGTGTGCAGTCTTACGATTTGTGTGAGAACCTAGAAAGGAACACAAGTTTACCCTAATGAATGTAATGGATGACAATATACTTATAAATGGGATATCTGGTAATTTATTCATTGTATTGAATATTGCCCATTTGTTGGTGGCAAAAGAACCATTTATAACCCACCAATGAAAAGTGACATCTAATTATACCTTGATGTAAGCTGTTTCTCACACATCATGCTCACTAACAAGAGTGCCATATATCCTTCGTTTTTCACCTTTCAACATCAATTACTTTGCATGCTCCTGCTACCATCTCATTGTTGAATATAATAGTACATAGTAGTTACAGTTAATTTTGCCCACTGAAGCATATTGTCTATCTAAGGTAAAAGGTAATTTGGGGAGCAGGTTATGAAAATTCAATCTATATCTTTTAGGTGGTGCAGCTGCTGCTGTCAGCAAAGTAACATGGCATAAGGAGGAATAATGGGCTAAGTTGTAGGGCCAGAGGAGGGGCAGTTCCATGTCCTTTTAGAAGAAAATTATCTGCAGTTACATCAAATGTGTACATATAATAGCATGAAATGTAGTTGGTAAACATCACTCTGAAGTATTATTTAGCCCTGTAAACTATTTACATTGGATTGCAGGTCAGCTCCCTTGCTGTTAAGTTTTACAAGTTCTATGTAAACCTCAAAAATTCTGATCTCTTTCTTTGTGCTGGCTGGCAGTACAAAGACTGGGCCACCATGGCTCATTTATTAAAAAGTACCCATTTGTTGTGCCATTTGTTGACTGATACTATAAGCAGTGTAGTTTATGATAAAGATATGGCTTATTTGTAATTGATAAAGAAGCTTTAGGAAAGTAACAAGGATCAGCAATCAAATTGAGAAGCAGCGAATCAGGTAAAAACTACCATATAAAAAAGACATTTATGTTCTGTTGAGTTTAGAAATTGAATGTGAAGAGTCAACTTCCAAGAAAGTAAACTCCCCAAAAAAATGTGATTGTAGTCAAAGATTAACATTACTATCCTTCATTGTCAGATTATTAGTTGTTGAAAGCTAAATTGAGCATTGCTTGGAAGAACACTGAAAATACTAAAGGAGTACTTTTTTATGAAACTGTTATTTCTATTAGAGGCATAAAGAATATTTAAAAAAAAATACCAAATAAGTAAACCTGCTTCATCAAAATCGTTGTAGGATGTAAGTAGATAAATGGAATATATAAAAATCTAAACAAATTCCCAACCAACTGCCCTGGACTTAGGCATATTCCTCTTATATATGGAGGGCTGCAGGGGACACCTGGGTTTCTGAGCACCAGTATCCAACCTTACCTATAATTGTGCACAGTTGTACAGGCTCCTTTCCTGTGTTGTAGTTGTTTAGTCTAAAATCACTGCACACAGTCATCTTCTTACAGTGTGCATAAGAAGCTGCAGCAAGTCAGATAAAAACCCTCCTAATTTTCTTGCTAATAGACATCCAGCTTTATCAGTCTGTTTAATCTACTTAAATTATTGGATTATATATCTTTTTTATTCATCACCAGGAAAGACACCCCCAACAGGAACAGGAACACAATTTCTCCCTCCCTGTTTTAGCTTTTATTTAACAAAATAAAAGGGAACATATCATTTTGCTGCAAGCATACATCAATTGTAGAAGACCTAAGACCTAAAATAGGTAAAGCCAGCAGCTAGAGAAGACTAACTTCTAGAGATAAAACTTTTTAAGAGCAGTATATATTTGGGATTAGAAATTCAGCTTTTAGCAGAGTGCTTAAGGATCAAGTGTCAGCAAATGTAGACATGTGTTATCAAACTGTGCTTCTGCAAGCCATCTAATGGAATCAAGAAGATTACTAAATTCACATTGTGTGTAACAGGTGTGACCTGCAACAATAATCTCATCTGGGCCAGACTACTTGACTTTATAGACTTCAAAGAAAAAATTACTTTCTTCCGACATGAGGTTAGAATACCTAAGGCTGAAATGATAACCTCTAAAAGGGACAAGATAATACCAGAAAGTGTTGGAAGCATGAATAGCAAAAACAAAATTTGATATTTCACATTTTAGCATATTAAAACAGCTCAATGTTCTGGTTGTAAATATATTTGCTGATATTAGTCAATAGAAAGTTCGAAGTTTAAATGATAGAATAGTCTATTAGATTTTTTTCCCCAAGCACAGGATAGGTTGACTGAAATCCTCACAACTTCATCCTATTTGCTGTGCTCAGAGAATATCTAAATGAACTGACATATATATGTTCCAGCGAAACATATGTGAGTTGTTCTGACTATACTATTCTGAGTTGGAAGCAAACCCCTTCATCATATAACTGTCAGACTAAACACATGACTGAGCACAGCATATTCTAAGAATATTATATGCTCAGATGGTTAATGATAAATGCTTTAGTTTTCCTTATCATGTCCAGCCGTGTCTTATTTATGACAACATAAAAAGATTTAAAGCATGCTTTTTGTATAGAAAAACAGAGCAGCAACTAGCGCCATACATTATTCTCTCAGCTGCCAAGAAGAAGCTGTATTATACTCATAGCTGACACAGAGCAGAGCGCCTCAGATAAGATGTATTTGTCGCTGATAAAGACAGATTGCCCAAGGATTCATTCTCAACATGGCTACAGCAAATACATCATGGATGTGCTGGGGCTGGGAGACAAAGGTTTCCATCCACATTATTTGCCTGGCTATTATGAGCCGGATGTTCTCATGATGTATAGCAAGGAAAAAACATCACAGCTGTTTGCTTGTATGAGAACACATTCAAATACAGTGCTACCTCCTGGAAGGTAATGCATGGAGACAGCTATGAACAAGCTCACCTGCTTGATCTAACCAATAAATTGCCAACCACAGAGTGCCTTATTGCATTGGTTAGCAAGAGACAAGCTATTATATAAATTACCTGGGCACTTCATTTGCATACTGGCGGAATGGCTTGGATTTTGGATTCATGAGTGAGTTTGTAAAATACAATGTAAACCTAAATGAGGGAAGCACAGAGGTTAAGATAATTAACCCATTAATGACTACTTTTATCAACGTATTTATCTTCTAAACAGAATATTGATTGGTCCTGTTTTTGTTTCTTTTCAAAAACGAATGTAGAAAAGAGACTGAAACCATTTGATGGAGTCCACTGTCCAAAAAAAGTTTTTTGAAGAATAATTTCATAACTATTATCTGCTGGGATTTTTATGCACAAGCATCTGGGTATGCTGCAGTTCTGTGTCCAGGTATGCTTCTTCATGGTCAGAAGAGAATGGCAGGCTTGGTTCAAACTGATTGAAAGGCAACAGTAACTTAACCACTTGCTACAACTGAGGTATGCAGACGAGCATCTCTGACTTCATAACATGTTGAACCTTGAAGTAGGGGTAAGAACAGGCACCTTAGGCTGCATTTCTCAAAGGTTCACTAAAATTGAACAAGAGAAGACTGAAAAAAGGATGCCTGGTTTGATGAGTCCTTGATCAACAACAAATGATGAGTTTGATCGGCAACATGAAAATATGGATTCATCCTGCCAATGGTTCAGGCTAGTGGTGTACCAATGTGAGGGATATTTTCTTTGCACACATTCATCCGCTTAGCACCAATTAAACATCATTTGATTGACGATGCCTACCTTAGTATTGTTGCTGACCATGCCGAACCCAGTACTAGAAAGGAGTACCTAATAAAGTCACCAAGTGTATATGTGCAAGTAAAAATTACATTTGGAAAATACATTTGGTTTCAATAAATCTATGTATTCTTTGGAAATCTTCTACATTTGCTAATAAAGCAATTAATGTTCACTAGAATACTTTTTCAGTGTTGACTGCAGACACAGCAGGTTCCTTTAATGACTTTGTTTTGTCCAATGACATACAGTTAAGCCTACAATCCTTTTTTCTTTTTTGCCCTGTTTTTCTGAAATAGCCCCACAATGTGTTTGTAAATGAACATTTGAGTATCTGCACAAATGCTTGAAAGGCTTGTTTGCTATAAAAGCCTGTGCTTATTGCAGTGTCCAAAGGTTTTTTTCCCCCTGAAAAGTGACCTTATTTCTTACATTTGAGACTTTCTCCTTTTCAGTAATCAGAAACCATTCCTCTTCTCTTGGCTTCAACCAGGGTGGCGTTTCTGACAGACGCACAAACAGATGCCTGCCTTGTTGCTAATGACAGGTGATTAGACGTAGAGAGGGTGCCAAGGTAATTAAACCACCCTCTGACAGTAACATTTGGTGACTGGTGTTTTCCAGCATTAGAAAAAAAAAGAATAATTGCAGCCCATTCATATCCCCAGCAAAACACAATAAATAGATTGGCCAGGAGAAAATGACTGGAGTCTACACACAAGAAATGGTAGGTATACTAAAAATTAAATACTGGTGTTTAGTAACATATCCAGAGATGGATATAATACTTCCTATAAATACCTATACGTACTAGACTGTTCTAAAGTACCCGGACTTAGAAAACATGTAGGCTGCCATCAGTGATCTCACGTTTATAAAATGGTAAATCTTTACTCACGTACCTACTTTACGTCACTATACCAACACAAGCATATAACCAGTGAAGTCAGAAATCCCAATCATCGTACAAGTTCTGAGTCTAGTGACTAGAGTCAGTGGGCCTGATTTATTTAAAATCTCAAGGATGCGGAGGATACACTTTCATCAGTTAACCTGGGTGATCCAGCAATCCTGAAGTCATTTTCTGTTTGTTTGCAAATGTTTTTAATTCTGGGGATCCTTGGAGAGCGTTAATAAATCTGGCCCAGTGATAGAAATAACATTAAAGCCATTTAATCAGCATGGTATTTAGTTGTGTAGAATATTTTAAAAGAAGAGGTCAATAATACCAGCAACCTACATTTTTCTCTGCACAGGTTTTAACAAATACAGATAACTGCAAAACTATAAAGCAAAAAAAAGCATGCCACAGATAGACAACCCGCAGATTAAGTAAGAATACTTCCAATTTGTGTAGGTGGTTGGTTTAATCGCATCTTTCACTTTGAGGTTTTGGAAAGACCATCAATATCTCTAGCCCTGCCTCTAAACAAGTGCCTCACACCCTTGGGTATATTTTTTAAATGCAAGGAATGTAGCAATAAAAATGAGACTCCTTTGCAAAAGAAGGATAGGTATAGAAATAGTAATACGACTGGAAGATTTCTTCTTGTAGGTTATAAAAGAAGTTATTCATATAGATAATTCATACCAACTGTATATAACTGAAATCACTGTTTTTTATGCCTTTTTTTTCTAAATGCTCCCTATAATTAATACAAAAGATGAATAGCTTATAAGAAAAGGAAGAAAGTCTGGCACTCTGACTGCATTTCTATGTCTCACAATACATAATCTATCTATAGGTTCAAGCCATTAGCAAAGGGGTAAGAAGTTTACATCCCATCCCTGTCTATCCTTGCATTACCAAAGTTGTTGGTGATACACTTTTTCCCAACAGAAGGAATATTTCTGTCCTGTAATCTGTGTTGCATCTGTGAGGATGGTGCCACTTTGTGGTTAACAGTGCTGGTAATTAGAAATAAAAGTTAGGTAGCTGAATTTATAGTCAGAACATAAAGCAGTAATCCTGAAATAGTTTGTTATGTTTCTGTCCCACATAAACTGAATTGGAATTATGACATGCTATACACTTAATAGCTCTGAAGGGGGTGAAGTGCTGGGGTAAGAGTGTCCGATAAGTTCTATATGAAACAGGTAAATTGCTTCTCTAGTTGGGGTGGAGTGCTTAAGAATACTGTTCAACTGAGGTTCAATGCATTGTAAAATCTACTAGAAGGAAAACGTTTTGATAGGTAGCTAAAATGCTTTTGCAGGAACGGTAAAAATGTAAAATGCTAGTGGGACTGGCAAAAAACTTTTAGGGGGTAGCTTTCCACTTGGGTGGTTTAAATACTGCTGCAGGGGTGAAGAGTTATTGGATGATATAATATTCCTTTGAGTTGGCAGAAATTTGTCATAAGCTTTGTCGTTTTATGTATTTTTCTTGGCAGGGCTGGATTTTTGCATTGTCATTGTAAGATATGATAAATAAATAAAACATGACACTTACCTTTACTTCCACTGATCCCTCCACACCTAGCTTCCATTTGGTTCCACGCCACCCTAGATTTATCCATTGTCACAGCGTGGAAGAACCTCTGAGCACCATAATCTTTTTCCTTCTTCTTTTGACTTCTGCCTAGGTCACCCGATCTTGCACTGTGCAGGTGCGAGATCAAGTAATATATCTATGTAAATGTAAAGAAAAAGTGCCTTTTTTTATAAGAAAAAATTCTGGTGATAGGTCTGCTTCGATTCCAACTTTTCCTTTAAACCTTACATTTAAAATGCATCCCTTAACCAAAATGTATTTCTTCACTCAACCCTATTTCTAGAATTGCCTCTAAATGTTTGTAGTTAACTGCAGTAAAAGTATGAATGGGCTGGCTCTGAAATTAAAGAGCCCCATAAAAAATATACCTGTGCTAAAATTGGATTGTCCTCATGGGCTTTAGATTTAATTCTACTACCTACAGTACATTTATTTTAACACTTTTTAGGGTTTTAGAAAATTATAACTAATACATTCAAGTAAATAGCAGTAATTTGAAAGTTTAATAGATTGTTTGAAGTCGTGTATTGGGTATTTAGAGAGTACCGGTAATAAATATGTACATGTCGAAGGATATTTGATAGCAGGTGACCTACATATGCAAATTTATATCAACACTGCACAGTTGGCTTAGGACACAACAATATTTTACACCAACCAGTATCAAGTATTCTGTCTGAAATTACTTGGTATTCATTGTTTAGATTTTGGGGTCCAGTTGCTACATGGAGCCATATTTTGCAGACA
>NC_092866.1:24720517-24728756 GCF_032062135.1 Pyxicephalus adspersus
TTTTTTTTTCTGAATATTGCATCTCATATGCTAGTAAACCCATTATATGGTGGTACCAGCCTATGGTATGTTAAAATGTTGCGTTGTGTTACAAATCATTGTCCTCTGAACCCGGTATTTTAAGCACATGTAATTTTGCCTTTTGGGCAGGAATGGACCTTGAACTGTTTGTATTTTGTCATGTTCACAACAGTTTCTTTCAAATTTTGATATATCATGGCACCACTGCAAAAATGGTCCTCTGCTACTTTGACACAATCATTTGACTCTTGAATTATAAAGGTTTGTTTTAAAGGCTTCTGGCTCTAGAGTTAGATTTTATTTTCTTTTTTTTTAAATATTTATGAGGACTAGAGTTGAACTTTAAAGCGGAACTTAAAATTAATTAAAAATTGCAACCAGGTAGGGCCTTTTTTTTTTTTTTTTAACAAAAAGAACAGGCAATGTCATTTCTGAAATAAAATAAACATATCTAACTGATTACACTTTTTTATTTACACTCACTTGTACTCTCCCTGTTGCGGGTACCTCTATCTTCATCTGCTCCAGTTGTCAGATCTTTGGCCATCTTGACTGACCAGGTCTGGATTATGTAATGCCCACACACGTATGCAGGAATTATTTAGTACTGGATCTGCCCAGATTTCCAGTGTATCCCATCCTACACTGAGCATGCACAAAGATAAGTAGACCGAACAGACAGGTGTGCCAAAAATAATGTCACTACAATGCACATGTGTCATCTGTGGCTGCACACATGTGAAGCAAAAAGACACCAGACCTAGAAGAAGAGAAGACATAGCAACATTGAGGGAATGTGGGGAGTAAGGAACTGCTCAATAATCTCGAGTAGAGAACACCCAGAGGTAAGTGTGTCATAATGTACAGGCCATACAACATGATGATATTTTGCCTTCAGAGAACAGCCTGGAGGCTGAAAAGTTTATACAGTAATGTACAGTTCCCCCTTTTATGTAATAAGGCAAGAATCCTTTAATCACAAAACTGTCCCAAAGGAATTACAAATATTTTTCAAGTAGAGCAGTCCCCATTTGTCATGTACATAGATGCTTGGCACAGACTTTCTTTAGGCTGGGTCTACATGGACGTTTTTAAAAACTCATGTAAACAATCCTATTGTGTTTTTATGCACTTTTATTAGGGTTTTAAAATGCTGGAAAACACCTATGCCGGGGTGTTCTGCGTTTTTATTGCGGTTTACTGCGTTTTGATCTAATTTGCATAGTAAGTGCAAAAAAACACAGAAAACCACGGGAAAACGTTCCATTGAAATCATTGGAAGCGTTTACCCGAGTTTTCCCACGTTTTTGGGCGTTTTCCAACGTTTTAATTTTTTTAAAGTTGCAAGCAACATTTAAGATAAATGTCATAAACGTGCCTCAAGGAAACGTCCTGGTGTAGATTAACCCATTGTAATGCATAGGGTTTTCAAGTAAGGGCTTTAAAAGCCTCAGGTTAAACACTGGGGAAACAGTCCATGTAGACTAAGCCTTAATGACCATCTTCTGTATATGTTATGTGAGCAAACAATGCAAAATAGAGTAATTTACAATTAAACACACAAATGTTACCTTTCAAAGTTTCAAGCCTTAAATAAACAATAGTAAAACATGGATCTTTTGCATGGGACAGGATTCTTTCTGTGCCTTTAGGCTCAGTTTATCATGACTGCTAGAAAATCCATGATATTGAAACTTGACCAGCCTTTACAGTTCTTTATAGTCTTACTCTATATTATAAAGTGGGAAGTAGATAGGAGCATCCCTTTTGCATTGTTACATTTTAATTAAAACTCTTGGATTTTTATGCAGCCGTGGATAATTGCTGTCAGATTAGGTTACACTTATATTACTGTGCAAGACTATTGAAATGTTCTAATTGTATTGCTGTCATCTACAGGAATTGCACCAACGGCAGAGTCCTAGCTTTATCTCAGTTTAAAACGCCCTAAAAATGTTTCCTAAATACATTTATCACATATAAGAATATATGAAGTTCTGTTTGAAGTATAAGCACTCACAGTGTGTTACTGAATTGGCTTTGGCAGTACACATTTATACCTAATCATCAGTTCCCATCATGTTTTATTTATTACAGGACACCTGCAAGCACATTTTAATTGGCTTTTCAAAACATCTTCTAAATAAAAACTTGAGATATACTTACCTTTGTAATGGCCTGTTTCTGGAAAGCCCACCGTTCATTCCTTGTACTTTGTTCACACATTTCGAGTTGTGTATCCCCGAAACTGTGGTTTATCTGGAGCCAGTTGGATGGTAAAAGCCAGCGAGAGAAACTACTGGTCAACAAGGCAACAGGAATTCAACGTATCAAAGGACAGAAAAAATTGAAGCTGTAGTTTTCCTGAAACAGGTCATGAGAAAGAATTTTATATGAAGTTATATAGATAGTTATGAAGATATGAAGTCATCTTTTGAAAATGAGAAATTTTGCTGGTATTTTTTACTATATGATTACCTTTTTAATTTAACAGGTATTGTGCATGCATTGTGTTTGCAGACCTTTGAATTGATAATTAAGGGGGTTGACCTGAAAGTTTGCTTTTAATGATGTTGAATAGTTTTGTAGTCTTTAGGGTGGCAATAGACATTACATAATGATCCTAAGGGGCTGAAATAATACTTTTCTGGAATCAAACTGAATGTTCACTATTGGATTGATATGATTACAAGCCAACTCCCACCCTCAAACTTCTCTTTGGTTTTTTATTTTCTCTTTTTTTCCCAATGCACCAGATCACATAGAAATGTGGAGCATCCGTGTGCTTCAGAGTGCATTTAGGGTGCCAATAAAACTGAATGTGTGTAAGTATTGTGTGCAAGTTGCCTAGCTGTTTTATGGATCTACTGGATTTATATTTTTAAGCACTGACCTGAAACATATATGCGCAATAACAAAGTTTATAAATTCTATTTTTCCGGAAACAGACCACTAAATAAATATATTTAGGTATGCAAGTTCTCCTTTATGAAACCACAGTGCTGTTTGGCTTTTTCACCTTTCTGTCTTCAATAGTAGGGCATTCCAGTAGTAAATTCTATTGTGTCTGTCCATCCTCTTTTACCTTCCAGTCTGGCGTTCTCTTTTCTGTTTTCACATTGTTCCCAAGCTTTCCTTTCATCACCCACATCTGTCTCCAGCTTTAGTGCTCCCAGCTTTGATTTCTTGTTTTCTGCTTTTTTACCTCTATTAATCCTCAGTAAAATTTTTCCTAACTTTTTTCCTCCTGAAAGCAGACACTGTATCTTCATATTAAAGAAAATCCACTTAGCTAATACATTTTAGCTTTTTCCACAAATATCAATAGTTTCTTTCTGTTTATATACCACTCAATATTTATATTTTATATTACACTCAATTTATTACTTTATTTTATTACCTATATTTTTTAGCCCGTTACTTTTAGCCCGTTACTTTAGAATTGTTACTTTTCCTTACTTTTGTTACTAATTTTGTTCCCATGCCAGATGTCGTCTGGTAAATAAGTAACAGAACACACAGATAAACTGATTTACCAAAAACTGGATCATACTGAATGCACATTCTCTGTAACCATATTCAAGCATGGAAGACAAACGCTTAAATAAGATACTAATTAAAGTAATAAAATGTACCCAAGTGTCCCAGTCTTATTAAACAGACTGCATCTTAAGACTACTCAACCAGTACATTCTAAAGGCTTTCACATGTTTTACTTTAATTGTTCTGTATTATGCATTTAAGTGGATTTTTTTCATATAACAATATTTGAAATACCATATGTTTAGCAATCATCATGGTAAATGTGGATATATTTCACATGTAAGCTGTATTTATCCTTGCAGCCATACCTATATGTTGTTTAAAGCCTAATTTCAGACTCAGCTCCCACCCTTAAGTCTTCAGGTTGGTCAAGTGATTCACTGGGTCCTGTTTAGCCTTGGGGTCTTGTTGAGGTAAGCCAAGAGCATTGTTAACATGACATCAACACCAACGTTTATATCAGTACTCTGTGAACAAAGGATACTGTTGCAATGCTCCATAAAGGAAATGCCCCATGACACCCTGCATTTACAGTATGCCCTTGTTCTAAAATAATAAAAGGAAACTGGACATCATCATGGAACCCCACGCTGCCAGTCTAATTGCTTGAGCAATGCTATACTCATTGATGACAGTTATACCATACAACTCCGATTGCCTAACATTGGCATGTCTGGCTTTATTCTTCTTGAGCCAAATGACCAATGTTCAGGTCGAATTTGTCACAAACCTGAGGCCAAAAACTAAGTCTATGAAAGACTATTTTATTGACCTTTTGTTAGTAAGACCTTTCGTTCCTTGTGTTTGTTTATTTTCCTTTCTTTGCATCCTCTCAAAAATCTCTGACCATTTTACAATATGACACCCCCAAAACTCAGTGCAGTATTATAAACTATACAGATATACTTGGCCAGATTTATTAGCACTCCAGGACTGGTGAAGATACACTATCTTTTGAGAACCTGGGTAATTTAGCAAACCTGTAATGTAAAGTCATTTGCTATTAGTTTTTTTTTTAGGAAATCCAAGGTATATAACCATTTAAAAAAAAAAACTTACTAAACTATTTACAGGGGAAGTTCTGGTAGATTTGCTCACTTCTTATAGACCAAAAAGCTTTGGTACCTTGACCACAATATGATACATTTTGAGCAGGCATTCAGTAACATATTGAAAGTGAGGGATGACAAGAACTAGGTTTTAAAAACCGTTAGGGTAACTCAGCAAAGTACTGACATTTACTCAATATTGTAGCAAGCACAGGAGAAACATATAAAAAAAAAAAAAACGATGACAATATTTTAATAATTTTCTAAAGCTACATCCTCTTTTGCAATATTATTTCTATAAATAAAAAACACAATGAAGCTCAGCAGAAAATTTCTGGACATATATAAAATAAAAGTATTTACAATTCTTTAGTGTTGGGAGTGCTACACATTTAAAAAAACATACGAAACTGTAAATATAAAATCAAGCTGGAAAAGACTAACACTAAAACTGATCGTCAAATATGATAAATTAAACCTTAAAATCTTTGTAAATTTTATTACCAAAGATAAAAATAAACTTCATAATACAGATATATTAGAAAAACAAAAAATTTACCTACAGACAAATACCATAACATTATTTGTTTTCTATCTGCCTGGGGGGTTGGCCAAAAGCCTTTATTTTGTAAAGACTGCTCTCTTACCCGGTAATTAATTTAAAAAGTTATTATGTATTTTGATTTATTTGTAATTATTTGTTTTCTGATTGTAAGATGGCAGGGACATAAAGTAAACTGGCAAAATTGAGGCATATAGTATTTCGTATGTACAGAAAATGGTTGAGCATTGCCCTGTCTTCATATTTATTTTGTTGCTCCTGTGTTTCTATACAGTAGCGGAATATGTCTGCTGACTAAGTTAAAACCCTAACAAGCTTTTTGACCTTTGGGTCACCGGTTCTTCTCACACCCCCCTTCCTCTCCTCCCACCAGCACTGTTCTCAGCATCCCATGCTACTCAGTTACAATTGAATACACAAAAGAATTTGATCTTTCATCAGACTGGCCACATTCCCCTTCTTTGGCCTAATAATGTGTTGTAACTGGATATATTACTTCTACACAGCAACAGCAGTGCAAAAGAGAAACTGAGCTGATTATTAACTCATTAACCCTTTTTTGCCCCGAAATATCTAGTTAATTTCTGTTAGACATTCAGGGGAAGCTTATGTTTCATACGATTTCATATATATATTATATTGGGGTTACTTACAATTTATGGACAAATTATTACTATTTTTAATGACATATGACCTAGGCTTTATGGTATTGTTTACTGAATAAAATCCCCTTATGATGCTTTTCTCCTATCTTGCATTTTTTTCTTTATTTTTGTGTAATACTACTATATAATGGAATCACCATTCACTTTAATGTGAAGTTGGTCCCCTTTTCAGACTTGTGGTAAACGACAGCATTGTATGGCATGCTCAACCATGCTTCTCGTTCCTATTTGATATCCAGTTTGTGCAAACATTTGCAGTTGTTGGCATTTGTGATGCGGTTGCAGTGGGGTTGGGGATGCAGCTCGTGAAAGCAACTTTCTGATTCTGGCTGTGTAGTTGCTTTTTCTGCAGGAAGAACTGCACCGCAAATGTACTCAATTGCATGACAAAGTGTTTGTCAAATGCTGTAGTTACATTTCTAGACTGTTTCCAGGTGCATATAACGGAGCCCAGGGTGTGACTACTACCACACGTTTAAAAGAGGCCTAATTTCCTAAATTTAAAATATTTCGGCATACTTAAAAGTTACAGCAGTTAAAGTTGCCAATTTTACTCAGTTATTGTAATAAAGTATTAAGTAATACTTTGAATGAATGGCCTGATTTATTAAAGCTCTCCAAGGCTGGAGAGGATACACTTTCATCAGTGAAGCTGGTTGATCCAGCAAACCTGGAATGGATCTGGTTCAGGATGAAAAACATTACTAACAAATAGCAAATTAATTTTAACAAATCCATTCCAGGGTTGCTGGATCACTCAGCTTCACTGATGAACGTGTATCCTCTCTCAATGGATTAGGAATGGTGTGATCAGGTTTCCCTTTTGGGCTGTTTCCACTAGTAGCGTGGAATAATGCAGCTGTTATGTGGAAATGTGTGTTATTGCAACCTGTGTAAATAGACATCACACACAAAATATAGCACAACACACAGCAATGCACACTGCTATACTTGTTATGTGCTGCACTTTCAAACCTGCTGCGTGAGTACCTTTTCTGTAACATTCAGAAAAATGCTTTATAAAGAAAACCCATAGTGGAAGCCCAGTCTTAGCAGACAGTCTTTAAAAGAACCAATTTTAGGCACTTATAGTTCATTTTTCCAGGGGTGCAAATTGCAAAGCTCTTCTAACCAATCCTAAAAGATTCTATTTTGCTTAACAATATTTCTCACAATTTACAAGGAATATTAGCTGAGGATAAAAATGTTTTCAAATATTTTATAAATGCAATATTTAATGATGAGATGTCTGCTGAACCAGCTCATTTATGTTACATTGTGACCTACTACTGGTCAGGTGAACTTTTCTGTACACATTTGTTCATCTAAAAAAACATTAGGTCACAGATGTTGATTGCCGGAGTAACTCTTCCTGATGGGAACCAACAGGTTAAATAGACTAAGCTGTTATCTTCTTGGTGCCCAAAGTGTTATGCACACCTTACCCATAGCTCCCTCCAGTGTAGTATGACATGAAGAATTTCTGCCTAATACCAGACACTGTATACAATCATCACAAATGTTGACCAAAAGGGACAGACTCAATTACCACTGACGGGAGGCTGAGGGCTCCCTCAGATCCATCCAAATGGACCAATTGTGTTCCCAGTTGACCTCTTGACATCGAAAGAAAAATGGCTGATTAATTCTCTTCTCCTTGTAACTCCCTCCTGCCTCACCACCCTGATAAACTTGTTTAGATTTCCCAGCTTGCAAAGAATGTTAAGTGAGGCATGTTTCAAAGAAGGGGGAGAAAGAGAAGGGAAATATGATCGGAAAACAATGATGGTCCTGGTCCCCCTGCAGACACAAAGCAGAAAGCTGTCATTCAATCTGTAGCAACAGTGTGCAGAATCCAATATAAGATAAATGATTTCTCCCTACACTTCACCTTTCTGCCATAGTGGTTCTCCCACTCACCTGCAGCCAGCCTGACGCCAGTCTAAATGAGCAATCCCGCAATCAAAAGTATCTTCTTTTTTTCCCTCAGTCTCAAATTCAGCTTTCCACTCATTTCTAGTTCATTGCCTGCAGTGCCTAAGATATATTTCTACAGAGCTGCCTAATTAAACTGTCTGTGTCTGCTTGTGTTCAAAAATCAGTAACTGGACCAGCAGACATTCCAAAGTTTAAAACTCTGCATTCACTCCTACTCATTACCGGTATCAAAGACAACAGCAATACTGATCACTTATCTGCTGGGTATTGTACATATGTGCACATGGATCAGTGGCAAAGGACATCAAAATAAATAGTTTTTTGTCTTTTTAAAACCATATAGTATGTATCACATTTATTCTTATCTATTGCTGGTGTGTGAAATGTGAATCCATGATTCCTGATAAAGAACTATAGGTCCCAGCTTGCATTGTCAACTGTGATTAGAAATGCATGTTAAG
>NC_092866.1:24730217-24812941 GCF_032062135.1 Pyxicephalus adspersus
CCGGACGATGGACGACACCGACTGTACACACGACAGATTTTCGCCTGATAATTGGCCGATGCCGATTATCGGGCGATAAAAATCTGACGTGTGTACGTAGCTTTAGTTGGCACCACAATATTAGATTTCATCAGAAGGTGCTGCAAGTGAAATCTTTAATTGCAGATGTTTATCCAGAGATAAGGTGAAAGAACACAGCAGGTACTCTTTGCACATTAGAGCTTGCCAAGTTACTTTTTGAAGGATATGATATGCAGTACTTGGGAATTGCAGTACTATGGTGTGTAACAATAATTGCTATTGGTTGTAATTTTTATACTTCTTATAAGATAAGACAATTAAATATCTGATATGTGCTACTTTGTGTGTTATTTTCAAAGCAGATGGGTTAGCCCCCAGTTCATGTCAATGAGCGTTGGGAGCTCATGACCATTTTAGTACATACCCACCACTGGATTTCTGGAACACCTCGCAAGACATTATGCTATTAAGGAGATGCTTTGACCTAGTTGGCTATAGTCTTTCCCATTTTTTATCTTCAATTGTAGATTATTTGTAGATTAAATTGTAGTTTGTTTATGGTAATTACTTCACCTGTCAGTGGTTTTATTGTCTGGTTGATAGGTATATGTATCCAGTGCAAGTAGAAGAGCTGCAAGATTTTGTAATTCGATTCACTAAGCTTTTGCTGTGCTTTGTACAATATGCATTGTTAAGTGTATATTACTAACACTTTTAAACTTATGGAAGTCTATACTGGCTCTTCTTCTTACTATTCACCATTAACTCGATCGAAATCTACATCAAATGGGACAGCATGTCTCTTACATGCTACCAATACTAGGAAAATATTTCTTTCTGACTAGCATTGTTAGAAGGGGTATTCCATACCCTTTTATAGTGCATTTTGGTGCAGTGTGTTGAAAATAGAGATGTCATCCTGGTTTCTACTAATACCCAAGGCCAATAATATGCATTCTGTTGATATCTAAGAATTAAATAGCAATACCAGAAATGACAATACACATTCCTTTGATACCACTAACTGGCAATACAAACTCCACACACAAATGACTTGCACTTGCACAATCACCCCAAAATGGGTAATGCCGTGCATTAGTTTTTTTCACAATTGCATTACCATTTGAACATTACTATATATACATATATAACCATATATTTTTATTTTTTGCCATGCCAATGGAATTGAACAGGCTATTAAAGAAATAAGCGTCTTCCATGAAAATTTCTGCTGACAATTCCACTCGCCCCTAAAAAATTATGTTTCATTCTGTGGCTAGGTGAGCAAAATAATTATATCAGAATTACAGCATCCTAAGAAGTTCACCATGTTTTTGTTTTTTATTTGTAGATCCTAAAATAAGGGCTATGGAGTTGATGCTCAAACCCTTCAACTCTGACTCCTCATTTTTGGTACTTTTGACTCCTCCTCTTTAAATTTGCCTATACATAACTTGCAGAAGTAATGAGGATCAGAAACAACTTTATTAAAAAAAAAAAAAAAAAAACATGGCATATAGCTGTGAAAGAAATAATTGGTAAATATAGTGCAAAATTAACTATGTTATTGTTCTCAGAAACAGCGTTGCTTCTGCAAAATCTTCCTTCAAAGAAGCTCTTAAATCTGATTGAATTATTGTCAGAGCTGAAAATAGTCTTTCAACACTCACATGGGTGGGTTGCATTGCTTTTACAGTTCCAGCCACATTTTATTATTATTATTATTATTATTATTAAAAGGGCTGGCTGTGAAAAGGATAGGAGTACGCTATTCTTTACTGTCATTTTAATTATGTGTTTTATCAATTTTTCTGGAGTCATTGTTATGGTAACTTTGTCAGATGTAAAGAATCTTCCTAGGTAGGTTTACTCTCCAGTAGACCTCTGAGCTTTAGTTAGCCCTGAAGCAGATGGAAGGTTTTCATTGTTATCTTTCTCATTAACAACTTCTAACACTTTAGGATGAACAGGCTGCAAGTGTCTTTTTAAGTTGATGCTTTTGTAGGTGCATTTTTTTCAGAACCACAAAAACTGCTAATTTTTGCATCACAAGCATTTTTCAGTCCTCATCTTTTATAAAACATTGGCACACATAACATTTCCCATTTCTTGATAGTGTAAAATGCTCATAAACTGCAGATTTTGTTGTGTTTGACAGTCTTTTTGTCATTGTGAATGGGATGCCAACTTCACTAAAATATAAAATATATTATACCATCCAAAGAAGCATTCACACACAATCATACTCATAGTCCTACTTTATACAAATATACATACAGCCCAACACTATACATGGTTTGCACAATACACACAAACATACACAGAGCACTATTCACAAAAGCATACACTAGAACCCTGAAGTTTGCATGTGTACACAATCTGTACTATACACATTCAAAAATTACACAAAGTTGCTTTATACACACACATATACATAGACCTGCAGTTTATTTAGAAACAAGCACAAATTTCTCCACTATACACACAAGAAGCCTTGCAATTTAAACATAAATATTTATAGTTCCATCCAAGAAGCTGTCCCACTAAGTCCTTCTAAGCTCTTGTAGCTGACAATTATGCTTAAGAATACAGAAAAAAGAGCATATGTGAAGAGTGCAGACAAGTGTCTGAAGCAGGCATGGGTTAATAACACCTTTGCTTTCTCCCAACATTCTCAGGGTCCAGGGTACTTATGTATAGAATGTCATTTTACTACATGACCCCGAATAAAATAAATCATAATCAAGTCATAATCCTATCAAGTGAATATTTTTTCAAGTATAATCCAGATTACAAAGATGTATAAATGTTGGGCTGCAGAATAGCTTAGATGACCTTCATACTAGTGACAACTCCACAGTGGGAGTAATTATTACAGCAGGGAACTACTTTATCATAACTGTTATCTTTAAAATAGGACATTGTTAAATATTGTATGTTTTCAGAACAACTTATTAATATTTAATATGAGTCGGAGTCAATACATTTTTTTGCCAACTCCTGCTCCAGATACCCCGAAATTGCTCTGACTCTACAGCCCTCCCTAAATTATCTTTATGCACAACAGCATCTATTAATGATGTGGAGATACATGTTCATAGGAAACAAATAGATGCCTAGTTTTATATAAATCACCAGGACCTGATGGATTACATCCATGTGTCCTCAAAGAGCTAAGCTCACTTTTTTCAAAGCTATTGTTTCTATTTCTATGTTTGACCAAAGTTGTCAAACAAATGTACTCTTTTTATGAGGAAGTAAAAACAGTGGAGTAGCAGTTGATATCATGTACTTGGACTTTGCTAAAGCATTTGACACAGTGCCCCATAGACAGTTAATATGCAAGTTAGGTTGATTAGGATTAGAAAAACCAATCTGTAAATGGATAGAGAACTGGCTCGCATCCAGAGAGCAGTGATTAATTATTCAAAATCTGAATTGTTTAACTTTATTAGTGGTGTACCCCAGGGTTTAGTGTTGGGACCTTTAGTTTAACATCTGGGATTAAAAGTACCATTTCTGTGTTTGCAGATGATACCAAACTATGTAATGAAATTAAGTCCATACAGGATGCCTAAAATCTACAAGCAGACCTGGATGTACTGTTTGATTGGGTAGCCAAGTGGCAAATGACATTTAGTATTGATAAAATAAAATATGAAAAATATTTTTATTGGGAACTAACCAACTGTCTTCAGTTGCTTGATACCCTGTTTCCCCGATTATAAGGCACTCTCTTATATTTTTTGAAATGCCAAAATATGCCCTAGGTCTTATTTTCAGGGGATGTCTTATTTTTCCATGAAGAAGACTACAGTACACATAAAAATTATGGACAATATAAGTTTAATATGCCTAAAAAATACTCTTGATTCCTTTTTTCAACCTAACATGTCAGAATTACATGTAGAGGTAGAGAGGGAGCCATAGAGGAGTTCTGGATCTTTTGAACTTAATATATTTTGGAAACTGTTTAAACCATGTGGATCACAATGACAACCAGTGTTCATACAGAATGTTATTTTTTTTAGAACCACAGTGATGAGTCAGTTTAGAATCCTAGTGTGCAGGGGTACTATTACATCTTTAAGAAATAAACCAGTTATATTTATCTTGAATTATTATTGTGCATACTTCCTGTGGTGATGTTTTAGGAAACCTGATCAAAACATAAGCATAAAACGGCAGCATACGATTTAGGAAGAGTGCTAGTTAGGAATTGTTAATATGAAATTGGATTGCCCAGTCCTTTCTTGTAACCTGATGGCAGTAAATTTGTAGAAATGTGGAAAATAGTATACTGCAGTTTGAAATATACCGTGCTGCAAACCCCAGGTGTAGTGGCATGGCGTCTCATGTATCAGAGTTAACGCGAATAAAATCTGACATGTAACGTGAGGTTTTTCTACTAACTGCACAGCTCCTGAACTTTCGCCCTGCCCTAATTACCTGCCCTGTTATTATTACATCTAATAAATTGCAGAATACCACAACTGGTTTTCAACCACTCACCTTGATTTATTGACACTAGGAGTATCTTGGCTTCATTTAACAAAGTATCATTATTATTATTATTTTGCAAACTGCTGTCAGGGAAAAAAATTACTATGTTAGAGGATGGCTATTAAGCCACAAATATGTCATTTTAATAGTGAATTATCATTAGCAATATTACTAATTCCGTTCCTTACAGGGTTTTTTTTTATACAGGCAACAACAAGCTAAGGATGGAATGTACAGGGAATGCCTGTCTTCTAAAGTATGCCTGCCTTTATTAGACAACCTTACAGTGTAACTTATTTTTTACTTTAGCATTCTGCGTATGACAACTTACACTATTATTTATATAGATATATATATATGAGAAATGCATACATAAAGGAACAGAATATGTTACTTTAGGAATTATCTTGGGGGGGGGAAGAAAAGTAAAGCAGCCATTACATCTGGGAGATACACTCTAAGTGTGTCTTCTGTTCACTTTCAGGATTAGTTATCCCACAGTACCTATAGCTACAAAGGTCAATAATGAAAGTTTGCAACTTGTTAAGATTTAGTAAGATTAAGATGTTTTGTCTGTAACTAGGCCTGGTTACGCTAAAGAGTAAATGTTACATGTATTTTTCTCCTATTACAAAGATCACATTGCTCCTCATTACAATGCCTCTACATTTTTCATCAGACAGTGCCTCCTTTGTTTAGATGTTATGCAGGACTGAGATATTGCCCCAGAGATGATACAGTCATGTAAATCTTAGACCTGTGTAGTTTCTTGTGTAAGGACATTTAGTACACAAATACCTGATGCAGAACAGCTCTTTGCCATATAGTACCTTGACTAACTACAATGTTACAGTGTTGAAGTTTTTGAGTGAGGACCAGAATAGAGAACACTAACATCAAAACCTAGATAATTACTTGACATTATCTTAGGGATCACTTTTTAATATTATAATATAGAGCTCTTTTGATACCAATATTATTTTACTGTTGCTGTATATTGATATATCGGAAATATATTTATGCAGACTTGTAAAGATACTGAAAGGTCCACTTTAAAAAACTGTAGTGTGTGAAAATACACAAGAGGTCAGCCAGTTTTATGATGTGGCAGCCTCTACAAAGCATTCCATAGTCAGAGTTGTGAAGATCACACATTTTTCATGTTCAGATGTTTGGTTAAACAGCTGAACCTCTTAACCATGTCTGTGTGCTTAATGTTTTGAGGTGCAGCCAATTGATAAACTGTTTTGCTATTTGTGTTAAGGAGCAGGTGTACCCAATATAATTGCTACTTAGTGTGGTTATTTATTTATACATGTATATGTAGGCTTATAGTCTTGATTGTGATTCTAACAGCTGCCTCATCTTCTCTTTTGATTCTTTAACATAACAGAGATAAAATTGAGTTTTCCACCATCACAACTTGCTTCCTTGCCTAAACAAACAACATTGATACTTCTTTTATAATTTAGATTCCCAAGATTGTTGTTTAGGGTTACTGTATGAATTAACTCTCACATTTAAACCCTAGATTCACACATGAGCTATATGGTGCTGTCTTTAATGTTTAATGATTTAGGGAAAGAAGTATTTGATCCCCTGCTGATTTTGTACCTTTGCCCTCTGACAAGGAAATTACCGTTATTATATAAATGTAATGGTAGGATTATTGTAGGTGTGAGAGACAGAATAACAGCAAAAGAACCCTCAAAAACCCAGTGCTCTAAAGTCAGAGCTTGATGTGCATTGTAATGAGTGAAATAAGCATTTGATCCCCTATCAACCAGCAAGATTCCAGGTTCCCAGGTGTCTTCACTGTATGCATGTAACAAGCTTAGATTAGGAGCACCCTCTGTAAGGGAGTAATCCTAATCCAAGCTTGTTACAGTACCTGTATAAAAGACACCTGTCCACAGAAGCAATCAATCAATCAGATTCCAAACTAGCCACCATGGTCAAGACCAAAGAGCTGTCTATGGATGTCAGGGACCCCTATTGCTGGGTGTTCTAGATCTAGCAACACCCAGTGCTGGGTAGAGTAAACTTTTGACAGCAGGTGCCTGCAAAGTTGCCTGACATGTATCACTTAGCAGTACCAATGAACCTCTCTGCCCTCAGAATTTTTATATTGATCACCAAAGCAAGGAAGAATACATTTCACCACTGACCATCCAAAAAAGGACATTCCCTCCAATATATGGAAATGATTTACCAGTGACCAACAAAATAAGAAGGCATTTAATACCCACTGATCACTAATGTAAGAAGGCACCTCACCACTGTCCACCAATCTTTTGGGCACTTACTACGGGCCATCAATAAAGGGGGTAGTACACTGACCACTAATAAAAGGGGGCTGCACACTGACAAGTCTTCACAGTGTACACCCCAGAGATTCGTATTACTGCTGCATTTTAGAAGCTTTGCAATTGCATACTCTGGTCCAAAATGTTTATTATAATACCAGTTCCTGCTTGTTATGTAATCCTCATTAGTCCTTTTTTAAGTATTAATTTTGCATTGAGTGACATCAGTATTATTTCAAAGGCTGATGAATGATGCTGAGCAGCAACAAAAGTAACTATGTATACTTTACACTGTTACATTATGGCCCCTGGACTATAGTGCCTGGAGTGTGAGGTCCATGTTTTGACCAGAACAAGCCCTAAACCTACTGTATTTGCACAGCAATTCATACTTTCATTTTTTACAGGTAGTAGTTGCCTTCAAGTGCAGATGTAACTTAACCTCATATTAATAAAAGGACTATGGAGGAAACAAAAAAATACAAAATAATATGCAGCACCACTAGTCAATTTACATTGTAGTTTTTGTTTGTAAAAAATATTATGTACAGGACCCAAAGCATACCTTTAAAAACTCCCACAGAATTCTACTTTTATCACATCTTGTTTTCATATGACAACTTTTATTCTGTATCTGTGAATTTGCATTTTGTAATTTGCTAATCCGTTGTTTCATTGTACAGAATTGAGTAGGTATATCTAATGGAATGCTGTGGTACCATTCTTTACCAATCCACTGGGTGATGCTGTGTTCCCTTTCATTTGCAATTAATTACCCCTGCAATTTATTTGTGAATGAAAAAAGGCACAACCCAGTGGATGCATTAAAAATGACATGTGTTCTTTCATACACAGTGGGCCAGATTTATTAAAGCTCTTCAAGTCTGGAGAAGATAACTATAGTGAGATCTTTGTCCAGAATTGAAAACATTTGCTAACTAATAGATGATGATTTTAAGAAAACCATTCAAGGTTTGTTGGATCACCCAGATTCTCCCATGATAGTCTGTTTACTCCAGTCTTGGAGAGTGTTAATAAATTTGGTCCAGTGTGTTTCTTTCATACACAGTGATGTGCAGATTGACAAGTGAAGTGCTGAGATATGTAGCACTTTTGATATACAAATCAATATGCAAATTGTGTTTAAAAATACCCCAATATATTGCTTTACTATGTGGTAAGGTACCATGGGCAGTTTTATTCCTGGACTTCCTTAGGCTTTTTTTGCAATTTTTAATTGCACAATAACAAAAAAAAGGCACGCACGATTGTTAAAAACATTGTGCCACAACGCAACGCAACTGTCCTCTCCCTTTCATCAGCACCGATATCTTCACTTAGTCATTTTCCAGGTTTGGAATCTTTGACCATCTTAATTGGCCAGGCTGGAAATGACGAAACTCCTGCACATGTGTACTACAGTTTATTCATTCCCAGCACCAAGGTATGTCGACATCATACACTCAGCTATGTAAATTCTGCGAGAGATTATGAATAGAGAGATGAATTTGTATTATTACAGAAGATGTCTGTCATGTACCCAGACCAATGAATTTTGTTTTGTTTTTGTTTTTTTTTTTATTTCTAGGTTTATTTTCTCTTTAAATAACTTTTTAAAATATACCTTCCTCCCACAGTACCCTGGTGAAACGTTCATTTGTACCCCTTAGTAGTATAAGTATATATTCCTGACATCAATCGTTTTTCCATGCTACCCTCTAACCTCATTCCATGGCTATTAATCATTTTACCAGTAATCTATGGTTTGTGCTAGAAAATCCCTATTATATAAACCTGTTATCACAAGGAACAATAGGCAAACCTGGATTGGTAGCAAACCTTTATGGCAAATCCTGACGACGTTAGAGAAATCTCACAAGGATTTTCTAACTATGTTGCATATGCTGCAGCACTGTTTGCCATTTTAAATAGCACTAAGAGCAGCTGTTGAGGCAGCAGTTTTATTAAAAAGATTAAAAACTAGCGAAGTAGAAAGTAGTGTTAAAATTACAGTGGAACTTTGTGCCTTTTATTCAATCTTTGTTACCAGTTTTTACGACTTTCTAAAAATGTTTTCTCATACTTTAAAGTGGAAGTAAACCCAAATAAAATAATCATACTTACCTTTCATCTAGCAGAGCAGTCTATCTGTCAGGAGATTTCTTCCATCGGGTCCCCTGTTGTCCCGATGTCCGCTTTCGGCCCAGCGCAGAGGAAGTGCCAACATCTTCTTCTCTCTTCTACCGGGTTCTTCTTCCTGCATCACCCGATCTCGCACTGTGCAGGCATGAGATCAGGTGACCTAGATGGGGGGAAAAAACGACGGTCTCAATGCGCATGCGTTCATTTCTGGAAAAACACTAACATCTACAGCAGTCCCCAATGTCATTAATGGATGCACTCTGAGGGATCAATAATTACCATGCGGGAATGACCACTGTACTGTTTTATTATTATTATTATTATTATTATTAATAATAATAAACAGTGCCAACATATTATGCAGTGCTGTACATTAAACAGAGGAGGACACAACTAGGTGCCTCTTACTTGTCCTCACCCCTTCTCTCTCCTTAGAACTGAACAATTCTGTTTGTACAGTACTTATTCTTTCTAGCATTGCTTGAAACAATCACAAAAAAATTGTTTAAAGCGGCATTATTGTGTGCACATAGCCTTACACCTATATTAGGGGGTTTCACATATCCAACTGGAATATGTCTTTTATATTATGTGGAATGCATTAGAAGATGCTCAGCAGGTAGGAACACACCATATGTCATACTGAATAGGATCAGGGTAAAAAATTAGGGCCAGGTTAACATCTGTGCGGTTCGATCTAAGGCTTGTAAAAAGCATTGTTGCTCTCCACATTGTAAATGACACCCTAATGCACCTTGCTGGCCCACCCATATAAGCACTCCTCTATTTGTACTGCCATGTTGTAAGCAACCTCTCAACAAATGGCCTGCCTGACCCCACAACACAGGAGTGCACAATACAAGCACATCTATATGGCTCTGCTATCATTTGGGTTTATGAACCTTTTAACTCATTCCCATTCCTATTTATTTGCATGTATTCAATTTAATATTGTAACATTTGGACAATATTTGAATTATTAAAGATTAATAGACAGTTTGTGTTTTGTTAAAAAAAATGTTCTGTCATTACTATTCAAAATTAGTAAAAATTGTTGTAAAGAAAAAAATATTTATTAGCCTTTCACAATGTTTAAAATTATTATTCTTATTCTTGATTCATTTGTATGTAGAAACTAAATAACAGATCAGCGAGCATTGTCTGCTTTATTTTATAGTTTGAAGGAGTCTATGAAACTCAATAAAAACAGAACATAATAAATCAAATTGTTTGGACAACACTCTATTTCTGTAATGTAATTTACTTTCTGCATAACAGCTCCTTTCTACATGTTAGATGTCCCATTTGAAGGAATTACTGGCTCTTAAATTGTTGCTGAAGGGTATAAAATAGACTCTTGTTACCCTCCAAAGCTACAAATTGTGATGAAATTGCGGTCTCTCTGTTCTGAAATTTGCTTTTAATGTTCATTGTCTGCTTTCCAGCTTTATTTCTGTTCCAAGACGGTACCTAGATCAAGTTCATCAACATTTTGCTATAAAATCTAAAATGCTAGGTTGCAGAAGGACCAACTTTGTAGATTTGTGGTTTGATATTTGTTTTCCCCACAATCTAATTTTATTTGACCTTGATGAAAAGTGGCATATTTGTGTAAGTTAGGAATATATTTTTATCAATGCATAAACAAAAAAAAATATTATTAATAATAATAATAATAATAATAATAAACATATGCAGCAAAGGAGCTTGTCACAATGTATGAAGAAAACATCTTTGTGAAAAGGTTTTATTGGGCAAGCACCAGTTTCTTTGTGGGCTGTTTTACCTTGTAAAAGAAAAAGGGCTTTTTTTAAATTTTTTGGTGGGAGGGTTCTGCAAAATCTTTAAGGCTTGGCCAAGTTGAATTGCGGCATGGGCACATCAACGTGGTCTCAAAAAATTGAAACTTGGCAATAGGTTATCCAGTTAAAATCAATCAAAAAACAATGTAAAGACAGCAGACCAGATATTGTCCATTTCTTACCTTTACTCTGTAATTATTAGTCCTTGTACCGTCTGTAAGTAATAAGGAGAGAATTATAAAGACAATTACAGCATTTCCCATCCACCTGTGCACCATCTTCCAAAATAAAGACAGCATATTCAGTTTCTCTAACAATAGACCCCTAGGCCCTGATTTATTAAAGTTCTCCAAGGCTGGAGAGAATGCACTTTCATCGGTGAGGCTGGGTAATCCAGCAAACATGGAATGGATTTCCTAAAAGTTATTAACTATTTGTTAGCAAATGTTTTCGATCCTGGACCAGATACATTCCATGTTTGCCGGGTGACCCAGCTTCACTGATGAAAGTGTATTCTCTCCAGCCTTGGAGAACGTTAATAAATCAGGGCCTTAAACGTGACCCAACACTACAAATTTACTAGTGCATCTAAACCCAATTTGTTTTTCTTTCTTCAGCCACTCCAGTTTCCTTCAAATCCCATAGGTGTACTGGAAACCAAACCTGATGCACATGCACAGCTCAGCTTTTTGCCAGAAACCCAGAACAATAAGGCAGGTAAGACATTGCAGAAAGTTCATGGCCTGTTCCTTTCTTCAAAAATGACCAGCCTGATCGAGCATTTGTAAAAGTGGAACTTTAGTTCTGCTTTAAGGAATGGACCTTCCACTGCAAAACTTTGATAAAAATAATTTATTCTTTTAATGGGTGAAATAAGAAAAATGTTGGCATAAAATGATCCTCATTTTGGTTCACATACATAATAATCATTTTTTAGAAGTGAACTCATACTATGCAAATATATTTTAAATAAATTAGCACTGAAATTGCCAAGCCCTTTGAAAGCACTTTCTGTCACAGAATATACTATCAAAGGACTGAATTTTGATTACCTATTCATCTGCAGCTATTGATATATAATTAGTTCCTTACAGTGGTTTACAATTTATGAGCACCTTGTAGTTAAAAATATCTGAGAGGGTCAGGGGTTTAAGTCCAAATAAAGTTTAAGGGCAAATACTAACAATAAAATCAGGGTGCAGTAATATATCAATGTCTATCTATGTGTGTCTGAAGCTCTGTAGGTCTGACTTAGTGGGGGGCTGAGTGGTCATGTAAAAATGGCAGACACAGAACTGCTCTCTGATTAAAGTTTTAGCATTTTTCCTGAGACCTCTTGGCTTTAATGTCTGTTTGATCAGTGTTCTTGAGGTGCAGATCTGCAGAAAGTCATGTCTAGTTCCAATATTACCTCTACTATCTTAATTCTTAATAATATCATATTTCTATGTGAACTTTTAACTGCACTCATTGGCCAGAAAAATGCAAAAAACTAAAGATTCAGTTGAAAATTGGACCCCCTTTGACTCTAACGGCTGCTCCACACTGGTCCTGTGACATTTCTCTGTTAGAGCTAGCCCTGCAGGCATCTTTCTTTTAATATTTTCACACAAATGATGGGCAGTTTGTCCGAATTTATTGCAAAGGCATTACACAGTTGAAATCAAAATTCACTGGATGAGATGCTTGTATGTATGCTATGAGATGGGCATCCTGCTTGGTTGTTTGCTGTTATACAACCAATATATTGTGGGTTCCAGTATTTTTTTTTTTAACTGTACCTTAGTTTTATTTTGATAGCTCCTATCATACTGTGGACTAACACGTTTCCATTACTGAATGAGCCATCTTCATTTCCCAAATTCATTCGCCAAAGGCCACTTCCTATACAGTGGAGAATGTGATGGCCCATATACTGTACTAGTTGCCTTTTCTGCCTTTAAAAAAAAGTCCTGTTGTCTTGGTAATGCTAAAAATCCATGTCTGTAATGATCATGTCTGATCATCAAGTTTTAGTCACACTTTAGAAGCAAAACATTTGATATTCAGCAGACATTCATGGCCCATTTACAGTTGTACAGAGTGTTAATACACAACACACTCTACATGTCCAGAATCAAGCATGACCCTTTGACCCTTTCTTTCTTTCGTAACAAAACGCACTGCCATGCATTGGCATGTGTTATAAATTACTACATGACAGGTGCATTGGGGTACAAAATTATGTGAATAGCACTGCAGATTTTGAATATGTTTTTTCCATAACGCAAAAGTGTGATTCAGCTTCACCGGTGGTAAATCTTTGTATATCCTTAGTGCATGTGTTTTCAGATACAATGATTAATCTGCAGTGAATGTCTCGTGTCATATTTCATGCTTTATAACATAGGTCGGCAAACTTCGGCCTTGAGGCCAGATACAACGTAGCCAGTAGTCCGTTCCGGCCTAACGCCCCCTAGTTTTTAATTGGTCGATCTGGCCCAATCCCAGCCAGCAGGGGTCGGCAACCCGCGGCTCTTGAGCCTCCTTGTTGTGGCTCCCTTCCCAGGAAAAAAGAAGTAAAGTAGGTTTAAAAGTAAGTTATATCAACTAATGATGATTCATTTATCAGATGATTAATAACTAATATATATTTATGATTAGTTACTAATCATATATTAATCATCTGATAAATTAATATTACTACACAGTATATAGCGCAATCATATTACGCAGCGCTGTACAAAGTCGTTAGTCATGTCGCTAGCTGTCCCTCAAAGAGGCTCACAATTTAATGTCCCTACCATTATTATTATCATTACACAGTATTTCAGTATTTATATAGCGCCATCATATTACGCAGCGCTGTACAAAGTCTATAGTCATGTCACTAACTGTCCCTCAAAGGAGCTCACAATCTAATGTCCCTACCATAGTCATATGTCATTAATGTAGTCTAGGGGAAATTTAAGGGGGAAAGCCAATAAACCTAAGTGCATGTTTTTGGGATGTGGAAGGAAACCCAAGCAGACATGGGGAGAACCTGCAAACTCTATGCAGATAGTGTCCTGGCTGGGACTCAAACCTAGGACCTAGCGCTGCAAAGGCCAGAGTGCTAACCCCTGAGCCACCGTGCTACCCTAGTCATATGTCATTAATGTAGTCTAAGGTCAATTTTTTGGGGGAAGCCAGTTAACTGCATGGTATTGGAATGTGGGAGGAAACTGAAGTACCCGGAGGAAACCCACACAGATACGGGGGGATCCTGCAAACTCCATGCAGTGTCCTGGCCGAGATTCAAACCTGGGACCCAGCGCTGCAAAAACCAGAGTGCTAACCCCCAAACCATTGATCTTGGGATAATCAATCATGATAAACATACATTTAAATAAATAAGTAGATTATCATATGAATTGGATTCATTTGATCATGGTCACAGTGAAATTTTTAAAAGAAACATTTTCTTTTAAACAAAATTAGTATTTTCTTATCATTAAGTATATTATTGCACAAAGCACCTATAATGTCCCATTCCAAGAAAAAATGCTTTGAACCTGTTCTAATAACAGTTTTTTATTAATTTCATTTTTATTTATATATTATTTTTTATTTTTTTTTAATTTGAACTCCTCATCATTAGAACCTGATATTGTATCTGTCTCTAAGAACATGCAACATCATGTTTCCCATTGATCGTACTGTATTTTTAAATTAAAAAAAACTTTCCTTCGACACCTTGTTTCTTAGTGTGCCTTCTTGACCTCCTGAAATTGCCTAGTAGTCCAAAAAGTTTGCTGACCCCTGCTTCATAACAATGCCATTTAGTCAATTTGTGGTACTATGTTCACATGCAAAAGTAGAAATACGTTTCCTGTAACACTTGTTCTTGTAAATAGTTTCAAATTTGCACATAGAAGAGGCAGGACATTTTCTGCTGCAAGATTTGGTTTTCTATTTTTGTGGCACCAGTGTTCACAAACCACATTAAAACACAATCATTTTTTAAATCTGACGTACTGGTCACAGTCTAAAAATTTAGGTAGAATGTATGTACCTTTCTTATATTTCTTGGGCTACAGAGAAGCTGCTTTAGGACCCAGGTCTAATACAGTCTAATTGCACATCTTATGTTTACCAAACACTGTTAAGCATTTAGTAAAGTACTTCTCTGAATATTAATAAATGTATTAGAATTGCTTAGGTAGGTGCTAATTATTATTAATAATTGTTATTTAATTGTTATTTAAAAAGCAAAAGCATATTACATAGTGCTATACAAAATGGGGGGTACAGATAGCAAACCTTCATACCTGTTTCTTATTGAAGAGAATATAACAATAACATTTTCTGATTTTTTCATACTCTTAAACAAACCAGCTTTTTTTAAATGGTTTGTAAACATCTATATGAGCTTATTGAACGTCCCAATTCAGAATTTAAAATTGAGTTATCCCCTTCATTGGGGCTATAACAGCCTCAAAGTCACCCAGAAGACTTTTTACAAAATTTTGGAGTGTGTGAATTTGTGCCCATATAGCCAAACCAGTATTTGTGAGGTCAGAGACTGAAGTTGGAGAATAAGATCTGGTTCAAAGTCTGAATTTTAATTTATCTTAAAAGTGTTCCTTAGAGTTAAGGTCTGGACTGTATGCAGTTCCTTCACATCAAGCACATCAAACTATGTCTTTGTCAAATGTATTCATACAAGGGTCTTCTTTCTAAATCTAACCCTACTAAAATGACTAACAACAAACTTGCTAACCAAAGTAACAGATGACACCATCTATATTAAACAACCAGCTATTCATCAGTAATTATAATAGAACAGCATGAGTTTGGCTTTGCATAGCCCTTTAGAGAAGTCAGGATTCATAGTGGGTCTTCATCATTAACACTAATTGTTAACTGCTCCTTCTTTTTAGTGTGTATCAACATTGTTCATTTAGCAAACCTCTGGGAACATGGAATTAAGCTGTAAGCAAAGCATAGGTATGCCCCTTGCCATTACACCATAGTACAATGTACATCACCTAAGTGAGGCCAGATCGGGTCTAGGTATTGTCACATCATGTGCAATTTTGGTAAACCTATGGCTTTAAAAAAAAAAAATAAACTGGTAAAGGTATGTGCTAACATCTTACGCTCCTGTATTTAGGCTAGTGAAACATTACAATCTAAATGTACAATCCAATTCTCTGAAAAGTATGTGGCCGGTAAACTCATAAAGTTCCCAGGATCCTTGCTTTAGTTGATTGCACAAGTTTTATCAGGCAAGTAAAATATTAGCCTCTACTTTTATAAAATTAGACTATACTGTATACAGGACAAACAGACTCAGCATAAAAAGCCATGTGTGAATAGGGTAACTATTATATGTCCATAAACCCTCCTAAACCCCAGCAGACTGAAAGCGTACCTAAACTCAAAATTTTCACGTTACTTTATTTTTCACTTTATAAAAGGGTAGACAACCCTTATATGGTAAAGGGAAAATGTAATTTTTTTTTTTTTTAAAAAGGGTGCCGCACCTACCTTTTCAGTCTTGATCACCCTGGTGATCAATACTAAATAGGAGTGCAAAGCCTCCCAGGATACCTATGTCACGCCTTCCAGGAGGCTCTGGGTGCTCTTTCTGCGCATGCCCAAGATCTTGGACATGCGCAGAAAGGGCATTTTTTTCTATTAAGGGAATGAGATGCCCATCTCATGTAAGCACAGAGAGATTGGCTCTTTTTTTTTTTACCTGCGTAGTGCGAGATCGGGTGACATGCTAAGAAGGTTGTGGAAGAAGACGAAAAGAGGAGACTGAAGATGGTGGCTCCAGGCACTTCCCAGCGCCAGCACGAAGAGGAATTCACGAACAATGCGGAATTTTATTGCGGGAAGCACCAGCTCCATTGAGGGATCTGCAGGATTAAAGGTAAGAGTGATTTGTTTTGTTTTCGGTTTAATTCCGCTTTAAGCTATGTATTAGATGATTGTTGCCCAAGATAAATGGTGTTTGTCTTGGGCATAATTCTGATATGTGTAGTGGTCTGACATTGTTCATCGAACCACCAAGGCAGATTGATTACCAGCCAATTGGGAACAACTGCTGTGCATCCCTGTAAAAGAAAGTACAGTGTGGTGCCACTTGCTCATTCTCCCCCTTCCCTCTCTATAGATCAGAATGGTACTGTGTTCACATCACTCTTTAGTTTGGCTGTCACTGGAAGCAATCACCAAGGATTGTTTCCAGTGACGTTGGTATGGAGGTTTACTCTACCTAAGCCTTCAAGGGTAAAGAAAATCAGATGGGTTTGATGTTCCCATCTGATTGTTTTTAGTTTTCCAAGATCAGAAGAATTGGAAGACTCCACTGCTCCTCCAATTTCACCAAGCACAATTGCCTGATGCTAGCATTTTAATTTGCTCAACTATCATTTATTACATTGTTTAGTGCTTGTGTTGCAGCCCAGATCACACTGCTCATCAAAAGACGATACTTTGAGCTACCCTTTATTACTTTTTACTACTTCTGTATATGTGGGTAATACAACATTTATTATCACCTGATGCAGCAATTAAGTCAGTTGTACTTGCTGAGAAACGTTCATCTACATAGAGAGCATAGGTGAATTCAGAGTGTGCAGGGAAGGGTGTGGGGGTTCTAACTGCAGTACCTGTGTTTGCAGTCAGTCTGCAGTAACTTACCGAATATTGCAAAGTAATTCCTGCATCCCAGGATTTTGTGGGCAAATGGAGGGGGGCAACTCAGCCAGATGTAACCCAGGGGATGTATCTTTGGCAATCAGTGGGTTTTGTAAGAGTTTGGATATCATCACACAGAAACAGTGTCTATATCAATTGCCCTAAATAAAAATTCAGAGACATTAGGTGCACAGTGAGAAAAAAATTAAAAAGCAGCTCTGTTTTTCACCAAACATTGGGGGCAGTTGCAGATGATACAGAAGTACTTGTCAATTTCATCTAAGTGCTTCTTCCTGTAGTACTTCTTTACTGACACTATCTTCAGTCTTAGGCTACGTACACACACAGGATCTTTCATGATCCTTTCCAACGACAATAGACTGAAAGATGCATGAACGAGTTCTGTACATACAATGCCATTCTGCTCTATGTGGAGGGGTGGGAACGAGCGAGTGGCACCCCGCTGACCCCTCTCCCCTTCACTTCTTTTACGGTTGTTTGTCATTCGTGGATCCGCCAGAACACATCCATAAACGACGTCGGACGAGCACAGTACACGTCAGATTCTTGTCCTATACTAGCCCTTAAGTGTTAATTGGACGATAATCATCTGATGTGTTTACATCCACCATTGTTCAACCCACTTCCTCTTCCACTCTTCACCTGTGTGCATTCTCCTTATCAGAATATATATAAACTGATTTGACTCCTTGTACAGCTTCTTCCTATTGAACTCAAACCCTGCTGTAAATGAAGTGCAAAGGGCTAATACCAGGTCAGATTTAATTTCTTCTATTGCACATGCGCAGCTCAGTGTACATTCAGTGGAAGACTGCAAACAGGCAGTTAAGTTTGTTTTATTGCAGAAGGTACAAAACATGTTCCCTCTGCAATAAGGAGCTTCTTGCTTGAAATGTTTTTGTTTCTCTTTTCCACGTTAAGATTACTTATATATCAGTCATAAGACTGTTGCTTTAATTAAAACTGGTTGCATGTTCTGGCACTACAACATAACCTCTAGAAAATGTCAGCGTGCAAACTTAAGAATAAAAACTTTTTGTTCGGTCCCCTAGTATCTGTAGCCACCTTTAAAGTCTGTGACCACACGATCTATAATAGAGATTTTGCTGCGAAAAGGTCAGCTTAAAGTTTGTTATTGTGTCATTCTTCTGCATGTTTTCCTTGCAACTCCCTTTGCTCCTGCTTAATTTACTTGTTTACTTACTGTCCCTATCCCTACTGTAAACAATTCGTTTACTGAGTCTGAATCATTTTGCTTTTCCCAACTCCTGGCTGTTGTGCAGAATATTCTCCAGGCCCCTTTAGCAGCTCAGTGATTCCTAAAACCCTCACTAGATCATTTATTATCACCTCTCCTTTACTTGTCCCACATGACCCCATCTTAACACAAAACCTCCTTTTTTCCAGTCTACAGACCATATTGCTTGCTTTTGGCAGGGCCTGCAGGTCAGCTGGGATGTAATTAAGACTCTAAGAACAGCCTGTCTTCGCCACGGGAAGCCCATGTTAAATGTAGCTGGGATTTAGGCCTGTCAGTTTGGCCAGAGCTCAGGACTGAAAGCCGGGGGGCAGCAGCACTTCCTTTTCATATATAATCCCATTACACACAGCGCATTGCACTTGGCAACATTTGCACATTACCTAGTGACTCAAGCTTACAAGACACTGCTGCTCAATTAGCATATGTTACATGTATATTTTAGAGATATTTTAAAGACAGCGTCAAATTTCCAAAGTAAATTATACATATCCAACCGTAGTGAAAGAGTGATACTGCCCATTCGTCAACTCCCACAACTTTTTGTCCAGGCTTCGGGTTTTACATTAAAAAGGCAGAGAAACTAAACGAAATAAAAACAGTTTTAATTTTTAACAGTTTGGCCCAACCCAGCAAGGCGTCTGCTGACAGCTGTCAGTGGCATTTGAATAATTGGATTAATTTAGCGGAGGGCGAGCAGTGCAAAAGATGATCTTACCAGCATCAACACATACATATAATTTACAGCGCTCTCTCATTTTCACACAAGGGTTTCAATTCAACTGGTATGCCAACTAATATATATTTTTTTGCTCCTTAAGGGAATGAACATTAAGATGTACACCTCATCTTCAAGTGTGTTCTGCTTTATATTTCAGAAAAGCAAGCATTACAAAAAACAGAAGGAGCATTTTAAATTGCAAGCATGTCTGAAGATATTGTGGTAGTGTTGGCCACAAACAAGCAAAGTCTATTTTAATGTAAACAGATTGCTTATTTTTTCTACTCATATATATTGACATTTGCATGGCTTGCATAGCAGTAGGGGTTTTGGGAAGATGCAAAAGAATGCTGTATTCCCACATCCTAAACAATCATCATTGAGAATATTTTCTAGCATTAGGAATGTTTCACCTCATTGTTTTGGCCAAGGCAAGACAGGTTCTCTTGGTCCCACTTCTTGCATTATTGATTATACCTGCCACTTGTTTCAGGAATTAAAGAGTTTATAACAAAAATGTGTATACCGGTTAGTGCTGTTTTTTTTTTTTACAGAACTGAGTATATTTAAAATCATTGCAAAATAATTGTTAGAAATGTTTTAAAGTATACCGTAGACTAAGGCAAAATCCAATGATCCAATATCATGCCCCACATCTGACAATATTGTTCTAGCGGCAGACATCACATTTTGCACTCTGAAAAAGAAATCCATTTGTTTTCTCCTTCTGTAATGAAGTCTCTATTGTTTGACTGGCACAGCTGTGTTGTGCAGTAGTAACTAATAAAGCTCTCCAAGACTGGAAAAGATAGACTATTATGAGTGAACCTGGGTGATACGGCAAACCTGGAATGGATCTGGTCCAGGATTGAAAACATTTGCTAAATAATAACATTTTTTTTTAGGAAATCTATCCCAGGTTTGCTAAATCAGGTCCAGTCAGTTTAACATGATTAATATAATAGCAGCATTTAAAGCTGCAATACCTTTTCAAATAAAATGCTAGACTAAATAGTTGTTTAGAATTGTCATTAGATTACAGACTAGATCAAGTGTTTGACCGTGTATGTTTAAATTATTGTTTCTTGGAAGAAGGCCTGGATCAGTAGAAAGGCCACAGCCTGGATTTGTAGAAAGACCACATAAGCCATGCTGGAGGCTATAAGAATGCCCAGTTTTATCAGATTAGAGATTTGAAAAGCCAGCAACTCTGCAGTGATAAATCATGGCATGATATAGTATATTTCTGCAGGTTTTCAAAAGCTAATATAGTGTGAGGTTAAAGTTTACAGGGTTCAGTTTAAGTGGTCTGGCTGAATGTTAAAGTTTACTTTAAGTGTTCTAGATTAAGGATTTAGGATAGTATAGGAATAAGAGTTAAGCATTAGAGTTTATTTAAATGTTTAGAACTTTATTTTCAGTTAAGTTATGAGTTGAATTTAAACCTTGGTGATGTGAAAAACAAAAAACATTTCAGGCCTGCTGGCTTTACGCCTTTATGAAATACTTACCTGGAACAAGTATGCAGATTGGAAAGTCAGAAGTCTTTATGTGTATTTTTATTAGGGTTGGAACCTTTGTCAGGTTTTATTACTGTATTTGCCCCATTGGAGTGTTTGCCTCTTTCTTCCGATGGTTTCGCAAAATTTTGGCGAACTGATTTCGCAGAACCATCAGAAGTTCGATCCTGAATGACTCCCATGGCTGCATTCATTGATGAGCACGGCCAGGGGACTCACATTGACAGGAGGAGGCTGTGCTCATGAATTAATGCAGCCGCGGGACTCTTGTGTTCTTGTATAAGGAATCTCTATCCAAGAACACATACTACAGTTCTGGTAGGAGTGGAGCGGAAATCGACGGACGAATTCACAAGGCCTTTCTCACTTACATGTTCAGTAAGCGAGAAAGGCCCGATTCGCCATGAGATTGAATTTACAAATCTCGCTCGCTCATCCCTAATATGCAGCTCAGTGTATGATCCCAGCATGCTCGGGTAATGTTTGTAATGAGTTTAGTTCTGCTTTTAGTTATCATAAGGCTTTACTTTTTTATCTAGTAGTAAGTAATCACATTTAAGTAGACTTGATTCTTGTAATTATGGATATTTTGTAGCTTATCCAAGTCACTTTTCAAGTTCTGAAGAAGTAGCCTAGACAAGCTACAAAGTGTATTCAACATTACAAGATCAAGTCTAGTTAAATGTGACCAACATTTACTGGATATGCCAAGACCTGGATAAATGAGAACAGACACTTTATTTTCACCCTCAAAGATCCATGCCAACAAAACCATTGCCAGAACAAACATACCTGAGATTTATTGTTTGCTATATTTCCAGAAAACCAAAAAATGTTACATCCAGCATTAGGTCATTTTTAACTGCTAAAAGCCTTTTTTTCTTATGAATAATGATTATTCTTTTTTATGTGTTTTTTTGCTCCTCTCAGAGACTAAATAGAACCTTCCAACTAATGCTGCACAGAAGGTAGCGGTATTTTAGAAAGTGATAATCTTTGTGAATTGACTTTTAAATGCAGAATACCCTAAAGACTGATAATACATGCATACGGTAAATTCAGCTGATCCTTGTAATAGAACGTTTAGTCAATTGAAAATCTATTTCAGTTACTATCATTATCTTTGAATGCTTAGTTAACTAGGTTTCCCATTTGCTAGCCACCAGGCAGACCATGATCCTAGCATGCCTCATCCTTTCCAATTCCTAGTACTTGGAGAATAAACCCCAGGTCTACATGAAAAAAAGCCTATCATTTTACAGTGGAAAGATATTCCAATTTTTTTTTTAATAGAGAAGCAATCTAAAAGTGGCACACTCAGAAATGTTCTGTACATCTCTTCACTCACCTTTACAATTTTTTTTCCACAAACTAATTCACAAGCATGTATTTTAAAGCAAAACTAAATGTAAAATAAAACTTGAGCAGACAGGTTCACTTGTTCAGTTGGCACAGGTGATGTCTCCAATAAAAAAACCTTCCTGCCTGTTAGAAATAAACTCAGCTCTCCTTGCTCCATTCCCGTCATCTTCATCTGGTCCTCTTGCGGGTTCGGGATCCTATTTGGTCGGAACAGAATGACTTACCTCCTTTGCATGGGAGGTAAATAATTTCCAGCAGCCAGCTATTCCTGGGTAGTATGCCGTGCAGCTCAGTGTACATTATAAAGAAGGTTGCCACCAGGCAGGTACATTTGTTTTATTGGAGAATGGACATAGCCTGTTCACATTTTTTAATCTTTCATGTACAGTTCTGCTATAACCATCACCCATGTTTCTTGCAGCCAGAACTTTTAGATTTCAGTTCAAAAATACAGTAACCTACCCAAATTTAAGTCGCCGAACGAATTGTGATTAAATTCAGACACATAACTATCATCTAGGCAATCTCTGTACTTGTGGGAAAGGATGGCAAAAGATGAGGGCAGGCACATACGTTCTAGCTGAATACCTCTCTATAGGCTAACATTATTCTAGGCACTCCATGGGCGCAGTACCACCCTGGTATGTACATGGGGTTCAATGTAAAGCCATTGCGTGTTTGCAGTAGAGGAGGTAAATTACAGAAGATGTCTTTGAGGACTGGCTACTTTAACATGGACTGCTGGTATTTAAACAGGATTGCCTCAGCTAGTTTCTGATAAAGTGGGGCTTTTTGTTTTAACTGCAATTGTTAGGACTTAAAGTTTTTTCTTCCTGGGGGGCCCACTGATTTCAGAATACACACCTGCTCAGGCCCCTACACAAAAGCTAGATGTGGGCAGCCATCCAAGGCAGTGGCTTCTGGGTCACATTTCTCCTGGCTGTCAAATGTTGTCCAGGTGAAGGGAGCTTTTTAGGTAGAGCAGTTGAAATATCTAGCCATGGAGCATCAACTATAAGTAGTGAATCTGTTGCTATTCATTGTTTTTATATGTGTAAAAAATATTGTGTTTGTGGTTTTGTTTTCTTGCAAGACAGACTGTTTTGCATTATTTGGCTAATGAAGCTCATCTAAAATTAGAATACAAAACTATTCTTGGCCACACTTCAGTGCCTTTCTCTGAAACCTTTGTGAAGCTGTGACATCGTTTTTTTTTTCTATGGGTCACTCACAAAACCCCATGGATTTCTATACCATCTGTCCCTATATTAACAGGCTCTTCTTTATTCAAAACCTGATGTTCTTGTCCCCAAGATGAATGTTCTTAATTAGAGAGCTCTACTTGTCCTTAAATTTCTCTATTACAAAAAATAAGCCTAACGAAATTTCGGGTTCTGTACTTTTTTGTGTCTTTTTTTGGTAAAAGTACATGTTAAATTATTACTAATTATTTTATCTGAGATACATTTACAAATATGCAAAGTATTTTGTTTCTAGTTATGTTTCCATCAATCTAGAGCACCACATTGAAAATAGAAAATAAAATTGATTAAATGTGTTTACTCTAAATGGGGTCAGCTTTCACTCTCATATTATTATTGGGGCCTGTTACAAAGGTTGTAAACCTGACTGCTATGTGCAATGTTCTTAAATGTCTTATATTCATACATTAGTGAGAATGATTGAAGTCGCTTTCTGGTATACTTTTTTCATGCTCAGTATATGCTAATCTGTTTTTTAACTTACCTTTTCCAGGAATTAAGAAATCCTTTTCTTTCTTATAGCATCATCAAAGAGGCTTCCAATGTCTTAAGTCCATCATGCTGACCATTCCTTAGCCCATGTGTGTTAAACCCTAAGCAGCCAGCCTATTACACATGTGTTCACTCTTGATTACCCAGTCCCCCACGTATACTTGTTAACTCCTAATCACCAGTTGCCTGTACATTCACCTTTACTCATCAGCACCCAATACCCAATGTGCTTTAGGCTCTCAGCAACTAGTATGCAGCTTACATGCATTGCCCCTCAGCAATTAGTAACTAGCATGTGTGTTCAAATGTATTTTTACTGTTCTCTTGTATTTGTATAACTCTGTCATATTACGCCGCATAAGTCATGTCACGAACTATCCCTCCAAAGTTCTCACAATCTAATGTACCTACCATATTCATATGACATTAACACAGTGTAAGGCCATTTGGGGGGGTGGGGGAGCCAATAAACCTACCTTTTGTTAGACCCTTCCCAGTATTCTTTGACTATGAGCATATTTTGTGACTTTATTGTAATAATGGAAAGATCAGTAATCACCATTTGTCCACATTTCTTTTCAACATACCTTACGCACTCCTCTTCTGCACATGCACTGCCTATTAAACATCATCAATTCTCCTAGGTACACTTGCACACAAATATGATTGTGAAGGTATATGGTTCCATGATTAATTAAGTAGTAATACCAAACAGGCGATAATAATCACCAATATACCATGAACATTAGAATTGCCCATTATCAGTAGCACCTTGGTACAGTGCCCCAGGCAAGCGAAGTCTGGTTAGATCTAAAATCCAGAAATCCAACCTAAATTGTATACTGCCTAAATGGTAATAGTGGAACTGGTATAGGGCAAAATGACAGCAGGCTAAATTTGAAATATTTGATTGTAATACCTTTTTTTGCTGAAAGGTTGGAAAGAATAAGTCCCTGCACCCAACAGTGAAGCATGCCTCCTAACTTTAGACTTTCATAAGAAAATCAATCAAGGTTTTATAATGTGCCCCTTTTGCTATTGGACAGCGAAAGGGAAAAAAAAAACTTTCACTAATCAATAATGCCCGGTCCCCCTTAACCTACAGTTATCAGATTAGCCCTTCCTTAACACTGGAATCTCAAGATCCTTCGCCCTTAAATTTCAGACACCCCCCCCCCCCAGATAAACTTTTATATATGCTTTTCTGCTTGCAGCCTTCCTTAAGTGCAAGAGGCCACAGAGAAAAGGGCTTAGAAGTGCAGGGAACAGGAGTTCATAACCCACAGTACACAGGGTTCAGGAGTGGGTAATGCACAAAGAGCAATGTTTGGGAGTGAGTACCACATAGAATTTAGTGGTTACAAGTATATGAGTATATTTTTATATTATTAAAGAAAGGAATGTAGTGGCAAATATAGTCATTGGCCCCAATATTATAACCTTCAAGCTAATGCTGTGCTAGTCCCATATGTGTTGTATATGTGTTGTCAGACCTCACAAAACCTAGGAAGTCCTTTGGTTGCTGACATCAAGACATATTAGCAGCAGATCAGGTAAGTCCTGCAAGGTCCAAGACGAAACCTCCATGGATCACACTTGTTTTTCCATCATATCCCCAGGAAAATGACACTCAAACAGCCATCCATTAGGTGAAATTACTTTGCTTTTAGGCATGATGTCATTCATTAAAGGCTTTGAAAATTTCAAATAGAGCTACCGTTCATTAAACATGAGGTTCCTTTATCAAAGAGACTTGTAAAACACAAGAAGGAGAAACTGAAGCTCCACCTGTTAGACACATTCAAATTACAAATAATTGATGTGCTTCTTTTTATTTTTACGTTGTAAAAAAATAATAAAAATATCCCTTTTATAATCTAGCCACAATCTATACAGGTATTTGAACTTTTGCTCCCTCCTTTCATAGACAGCTAGTGTTTAGGTAACCCTAAAACCCTTTTTTAAGAGCCCTTAAGGGGCCAAGCATTCACTGATGACCCTGGGAAGTGGGATGCTACATTCTGGGTACTGGAGTGTTTTGCTATTACTAGCTTGAGTATCACAGCCCTGCAAGTAATCCTTGCCTGCAATTAATTGTTTATAGCAGAAGCATGCATGATAAGCAAGTTTGGACTGCAAATAGGTCCAAACAATAGGCTAGGGCAAATAGGCCCTAGGCAATAGGCTATGGCACTGCCATAGCCTATTGCCTAGATGATTTTTTTTTTTAAATATAATAAAATATTATAATGTTGCTTATTTTCTTGTATGGTAGATATAGATATATACAAAACATTTGGTAATGTAGTTTTTCAGGTTTAAAATTCATGATTCATTTCAGGATCCATGTAAAAGAGTAATTTCCTATCAATATGACTAAAAAGATGAGGCAGAGAGCAGATGAGGCTACAGTATAGGGACACACTATTATATTACAGTCATAGTGCCTGGGGAAACACCTTACTTCTGCTTTACACATAATTAATAAGAACATTCCAATTCCTTTCTGCTGGATTATACACATATTTTAGTAGCGCAAGGATTAGCAAAAATTAGATTAGCAGGAAAAAGGGATGGCAAATTTTATAAAATGTTCTTTCCTGTGAAAAAAATCTCCCGACATGCATCTAGAAGACATTGACCTATCCAGACCACTAGTAGCCACAAAGAGCTGATTTTTTATATTTAGTTATTAAAATCCTAGATTTTTTTATGCAAAATCAGCTGAACTTTGCTTGCAAGCTACCAGTAGAAATGTGTACCTTTGGTTTTAGGCCCACATTAAAAATAAGAATCATGTCTGAAAGATGGTAATTAATTGTTTATACATGAAAAAGGGTTGGAACCACTTCTTTTTCTTTATTCTGTCCATCACTTTGGTGACAACTGGCAGATGTCCTTTTACCCTTAGATTTTTTGTGTGTCATCGAAATGGCACTGACCCTGAAATAATTCCAGTGTCTATTCTCTGTCTTGGTTATTGCTTCAGATTCATTTTACTAAAAACAATTAGTTGTTATTGTCTTATCTGTTAGAGAACAAATGTTAAGGGTTTTATAGTTCTTGGTTTATACTACTTTTAGCAGAGGTCACTTAAAAAGCATATGGTGTGGCCCAGCCTAGTATTCATATGTATGTTAGAGACTTTCCTTTGTGGTTACAGGACAATCAATAACTCTTGTTACTCTTGCTGTGAAAAAAAAATGTTGTCTCCCTGAACAAAAGAGATAACCAGGCATTGCTTTTACTCAGCAGGCCCTGAAGCAAACTGGTTACATATTTGCCCAGATTAACAATATTAATGTGTATTCTGTCACTCAAGATGAAGGTGACATAAGAGACGCTCGCTTTGCAGTCACTGCACAAGTATTTGCCCCCGCTCCGAGCACTGCTTGTTCAGTTGCTTTGTTCCTTCTGATGGGTTATTACGTTAACTTGTTTGTATGTTATGCTAGCCTTTTTTGCTCAAGTAGTTACTTAGCAATTTAAATGAAAATGTAATGAGGTTACATCTGTTTTACATGCCTCTAATGCCATGCAGATGGGGAGGATGATTAATGCCAGATTTTGTTTCTGGCGAAACATTCTTGTTTGGTCATACACACAGATGTGTACCTGTGTTAGCTAAGCTTTGTCCATGTGTTTCTTAAGTATGTGCGGGCATACACATACACAGTCACTTTATGTGTACATGTAAATAGACATGTAAGAGGGAATGCTGAACTTTCTTAAAAATGTTTTCATAAATGAAGTGATGAGGAATGTAGCTTAGATCATAACTTATTATTGACTAGGTGGAAATGTCCTCTCGTATTAGGTAGGCTATACCCTAGTGACCAATCAATAACTGACCCTATGTTTAAAGGGGAAGTTCAAAAATTCAATTATACACCTTTTGGTATTTGTAGTCAGCAAGCAATCAAGTCCAAGTTCCCCATAAGTTTAAAACTTTAGCAAATTTCCCTTACAATTTTTGCTGTAAATTCACGTGGCCAAAATGACCGACATATACTTGGAACTACGAGAATGAGTCCCGGGTAGGCCTCTTCTAAGAGGCTTTTTTTAAATTTATTTCTTGCAGTTACAGGGATTTTGGGCAAAACAGTCTTAGCCTATTCTTAAGAGCATTACTATATTAGTTACTCAAGGCTAGAGCTTAACACAAAGACAAAATTGACCTGAATAAAAAAAAAAACAGGTGTGAATGCCAAACTTGGATTGGCCCCTATAACAAAACGGTGCCTTTAAATTAAGTCCACAAAAAAACTGTAATTGTTTAGAAAAAAAATGGCAGTGTAGATAGAGATATCAACAAGCAAGTCTAAAAGTGTGGGATCAAGGGATGTTCTCACCTACAGGAGCAAGCATTTCAGAAATATAAATAATGGGGTTGATTTATTTAAGGATTGTACCCATTTAATTAAGCAAGTTAAATAGCTCAGTTATCAGAGCTTCAACTCAGAGTAAAAATTCACTTTAGAAAAAAAGGTAAATTTCTAAAAGAAAAACCTTTGTATTAAGTAAGTCTAGTGGCTAACAGTAGCCAAAACAACTTTTAAAGCATAGCCAAATAATGGAACTCCTCATAGAATACTCTACCTCTCACTGGATTAGACCTACCTGTAAACTCTGGAAGGAATTCCAGGATTGGAGTATTGACTAGGAAGTCCATGTTGGCTAGACTTAAGAACCCCAATACAGCAGCAATTTTGTGCAGCATAATCAGTCTTCCTCTGGAGACCCTATATAGGAAACACTATAATCTGACATCAATGCATACCCCATTCCATATCATTTTCTGGGGCATCTTAGTACAATCTTGTCTGTTTAGGTTGCAATATATGCTTTGATATGAAGTACATAAAGCTGAACTCCAGACAGAAAGCTACATGCAGAGATAAGATGTATGGTGGCTGTCACACATTACAGCCCTGTCCCTTCCTCCACATGTGAATGGACCGTCATAGGATAAGTAGTATGCTGATGAACACAACTCGGCCACTCTTTATTTTCTTTCAATAATCATACTCTTTGCACTTGTTCTGCTTCTCACACTAACATTCTGAGCTCTGCACAGTGGATTAAAAGAGGCAAATTGCAAACTGCTTTGTCGCAATGACACAACATGGAAAAATTTCCATTTTCATTACAGTCCTAGGCTTATAGGTTTTCTAAATAGTTAAGTTGGTATATTTACCACTGCCATTATGGACACCTAAATATGTAGAGAACAGAAGGGAGGGGTGAGCCCCTATACTGCATTGGTCACGTGTGTAAGCTTAAGCTATTGAACTTTGTAAACTGTATGATTCTTTTATCAGGGCAGTAAAAATATACAGTTTGCCATCTGACAGGAAGCATAGAGCATTACCTATTTTATTAGGCTGTAAATATGTATTAATATGCAATATAAGCTCTGTTTAAGGTACTTTTAAGCTCTAAAAGTAAACATATATTATTTATTGTATATATCAGGGCAAACATTCCCTTTGAAGGGTTGAGACCATCTCTTAATAGGGTCCTGGAAAAGACAGTCCCAGAGTAATTGAATGATTTCATATTGATTTAGTACTAATATGGATCTTCCCTCCTTAAACATACAAAAACTATTTAAATGTGTTTTTCTCTAAGCCCTGTGAAGTCATTTCCAGTAATGCTACCAGTATACTCACAGAATCTAAGCTTCATTCAGACTTGTTTGGATTTTTTTAATTGTTTATTTCATTACTTTTTAGGGATAGCTTGGATACAAAACAGTGCTCAGCCCTTACAAAGTCAAAAGCTTCTTTGAAATGTTAATGCCTATTGTCTAATGCATGTAGCTGGCAAAGATGGCAATTGTGAAAGATACATTACCATGGTTGTTACTTTCCCCTCTGCAAGTGTCCTAATATAAGGTTAAAAAATCATGTTTAGTTAACAAGTCTGAATGCTTTTCATGTATTTCAAAGTAAAGATTTATCATAATGTATGAATTGTTTTGCTTGGGATAGCAAAAAGATGCAAAATATCACACATATAAGTGTTGAAGCTAAGCAAATGTTTAACTTGGGTAGAGGATATTTTGTGAAAGCAGCTGGTCCATTCTCTTAAACATCAGCTTGTCAGAGTCCAGGAAAGTCAATTCCTTTTCAAAGTAGTAGTATTTCTGTGAACATTGCCTCTACTTGTAAAAAACTTCTATTTGTAAAGTTAAATTATTATAAAGTAAATGGTATCAAATAAGAAAAGTATAAGAACAGAAATGTTGGCATAAGTAAAAGGGATTGATTTTAAGTACATAATTCTGCCAAACAAATTTTCATTTTTTCTAACTTCATTTTTTTTTTAAGTTTTATTATATTAAAGAGATGTCAAAGATGTATAGATCTTATTAATCGTAATATATAGTTATGCCTTTGCATCTAAGCCTTTTTTAAAAGCAGTCGCTAGTTGTTCAGTCTATTTCCCTTTACCATATAAGGGTTGTCTACCCTTTTATAAAGTGAAAAATAAAGTAACGTGAAAATTTTGAGTTTAGGTACGCTTTCAGTCTGCTGGGGTTTAGGAGGGTTTATGGACATATAATAGTTACCCTATTCACACATGGCTTTTTATGCTGAGTCTGTTTGTCCTGTATACAGTATAGTCTAATTTTATAAAAGTAGAGGCTAATATTTTACTTGCCTAATAAAACTTGTGCAATCAAATAAAGCAAGGATCCTGGGAACTTTATGAGTTTACCGGCCACATACTTTTCAGAGAACTGGATTGTACATTGACTCTCTCACTCTCTCACCCTAAGGGTGCTTTGAAACACTATTGAGATTTTCAAGTATTTACTAATGTAGGCAACAGAAACCTCCATTTTTACCCTAATAATCAAAACAGTTACCTTAGGTATTTTTGCAATGGATGGCTAAATTGTATAAAATCAAGGTACTTCTCCTGTTGGGCCCACACTTATCTGAAGCAACTATCTGGGTACTTGTTCAGCTTGTTCCTGCATAATATATTCCTCTGTCGAAATATGAACTTAACACTTGTAAAAGGTGCCATAGTTCTGCAGTGTCCCCCTATGTACTATGCTTAAGCACTATAAAAGATGAATGCCTCAAGCTCTAACAAGAGCAGTATATATGTTATGAGACAAGATTAAGCTCATTTGTGTGATTGGTAGATATTGTAATTGTAACAATTACCCAAAACAGTGAATTTATTGGATTTTGCAATGGGTTTTATGAGTTCTTTCAAAGAAATCGTATATCATTTCTAAATAGCAATATTAGCAGTTATTTTCTCTTTCATCCTCTTAAAACGTAACTTTTTCAAGAAAAGTGGATCTAAATATCAGGTTAAATGGTATTAATGGGCAGCCTAATCTAAAATTCCCATTACTCATCAGATTTTATTAGTCAATATCACTGGATAGAGTTTTAGACCCATTGGGGCATAAATGGAAACCAGGTTTTTTTTCAAAATCTTTATTTGTGGCCTAATTTTACAAATTTTACTTCTCAAATGTTTTTTTTTAGATACAAAGATTAAAAAGATGCTTTTTTAATTTCATTACACCCTTGCCTTTTTTCAGTAAGTTTAGTTCTTCCCCAGCATTAAGGTGAGATAGAAATGATTTTTATCTGATTTTTATATATTCTAAATAGGATTTCCCATTACTCTTTTAGCAAAATCAGCATTGGCCTCATTATTTATAATTATATATATATATCACAGATTACGTCTTGTTAGTACATTACATTTTACAAGGTCCAGGCTACTCTTAATCCTGTTTCACTGCATGCTTTCCAATAGCCTTCGTTTCTAAATATGCAAGCACAAACAGCATTTCTCTACCTAGAAAGCAGCCTGGGGCCCTCGCCAGATACTTTTAACATATGAAAATTGAGCTGCTTTGAACTTGTATGTTTTTGATAAGTGCTCAGAAAGCTTCCTGCAGGATCACCTGTGGGCCTTTCTCTCGAAATCCTCCTGCCTTTGATTGAGTGCCAGCTCAGAACTAATCCGGCCCTGAATCCTGCCTCTGCTGATGGCAAATCATGTCATTCATTTAACTCCTTCACAGCTAATAGACAAAGCATCAAATTGTTGTGTCTTGAGAATTTTCTTAATTTATTTTTTTCTTGTACATGTGCAATTTACAGATATGTTCCCAAGGTTAGGCGTGGGTATTAAAATTTCAAATGCTATAAATAGTTTGTCACAAAAATGCTTAGTTTGATTGAGATCTGGCAGTAGAGAACATCTTAAACATCTTCAATAGTATTTTAAAGTGTAGCTCTAAATGTAGTACAACTGACTGTAGTTTACATATGCTATAATTTTGGGAAGAATAATACATTTTTTTTTCTTATGATGGATCTATGCACTTGTGCACCGATGTCAGTAAAACTTGAAAATTAATTCTCATTTTCTAATGGGAAGCAGTGTCATCAACTTTGTGGTCAGTAAACTAATTATTTGACTCATTTTACCTAGAATGGAATGGTTTAAAATTGCCAGGAATAGTTCCCTGGCAGTTACTAAGTATTTCCTAAGTATTTCCATATACTTTACAATGACATAAACCATAAAAATGTTTGGAAAAGACCAGAATCTGACTGAAAAAAAAATATTTTAGTAGCTAAAGTTAAATGGTTATGTAAAATATGGTTATACCTGAGTTTTTCTTTAACTCTAATGGCTTATCCAATAACCTTCACTATGCAAGTGCAGGTTAATTGGCCATGGTTAAAGCCTGCTCTGCTACTGTGCTCAAAGTGACCCTTGTGTACAATAGGTCAAATACCTGTGTCCTTATTCACATGCAATGGTTTCCTTATACCTTTAATGATGTAATGAGCCAGTGGGAGAAACCCGAGCATAGAGCAGGACATAGGTAATTGGCACCCCCAGATGTGTGAAATATATGCAAGGGTCTACAAACAGTAGAGAGGTAGTGGGCCTGATTTAATAAAGCTCTCCAAGGCTGGAGAGGATACACTTTCATCAGTGAAGCTGGGTGATCCAGTAAACCTGGAACAGATTCCTTCAAAGTCATTTGCTAGCAAATATTTTGAATCCTAAACCAGATCTATTCCAGGTTTGCTGGATCACCCAGCTTCACTGATGAAAGCGTACCTTCTCCAGCCTTGGAGAACTTTATTAAATTAGGCCAGTGATTTAACAACTGGGCTGCCACAAAGGTAAATATATTCTTCCTAGTACTTGTGCAGCTCTATATGTGACCTTATTCTGACAAGGTCATGATAAAATACAGTTATGTGAGGCTTGAAGCTTATAAACTGGTAACTGGTTTGTTAGACATGTGCTTTAGGGTGCCTCAAGGCATTTCTAGAATATTTCCCAAGCATTCCAGGACCTTTGTTTCTCTGTTTTGAATAAACACCTAGACAACTTTAATGGTCATGAGTCTGGCCTGTCGTCTTCCCTTGTCTCTGTATTGGTCAGGGTGGCAAGACAAAATGGGACCATGCATGATTTGGTCACATAGTTTAAGGCCAAATTTAAGTCTACGCAAACATGAGAACATACAAACTCCATGCAGGCGTAAAATGAGTATGTAATATGCAGAAATAAATTAATAAACTTCCCTTTGCTTTACAAACTTAGTATCCTAAACATCATATATAATATATTAAATATATTAAGGAACGGAGCAATGCCCCAGAAGCATTGTTGTAACAATATGCGGTAGTTTTTCCTCAAGCATATATTTTACATAAGAAAACCTGTCTCTCAGGTATATGAACCCCAACACGGTATTTCTTACTAGTAGTTGCTTAGCTCAGAGATTCATTCCCATGATCTGTTCATTTTAACTCAGAAGGTCCGCAAGACAGTCACCCATGTTGTTCCAACTTCTGCATGCATGTTGCAAATACCCACTAGGCAGTCACCTTTTAGAGGTTATCTAGCATTGATTCTCTGACCCTGATTTATGAAAGTTCTCCAAGGCTGGAGAGAATACAGTTTCATCAGTGAAGCTGGGTGATCCAGCAAACCTGGAATGGATCTGGTCCAGGATTCAAAACATTTTCTAGCAAATAGCAAATGATTTTTTAAAATCCATTCCATGTTTTCTGGATCACCCAGTTCACTTCTGAAAGTGTATTCTCTCCAGCCTTGGAGAGCTTTCATAAATCAGGGCCTCTGACTGCCTCTTTTAATCTTCCAGGCCTGTAACATACAGACTGAGAATGCCACGTACCAGCTGAGGTGAAAGAATTAGGAAGGCAACAGTCTGTTGTATGCTCTAGAACAGTTGTTCTCACCTATAAAGTATGTACCCCTTTACAGGGGTATTTCTATTTATTAATTTATTACTGATACTCATGCTGGCAAATATGTTCCACACATTCAGTTATGTTTTTAATAACTAAAATTACTTTATAAAATTCTGTTTTATTATAGGTTGTACCACTTGAGTTATAGTTATATATATATATATATATATATATATATATATATATATATCATGCCAAATCCAGTCTATCTTTACATTTTCGCAGTCTATTCCCAGTCTTCATAATGTTAATTTATGTTTTTTTAGCCCAAGTATTGCAGTGTTTGAGATTTTTGAGAAATTATAGTGGAGTTATATACATAATTTGTACATAAACAGGGAGCAGCAGTGTTTTGACTGTGGTTTTGCTAGAGTAATTTATACAGCACAAAGTTCACTCCACAGTTCACAAACATACTGAACTTGTTGTTAATATCTGTGGTTAAAAAGAGCTATTTACATTGTGATGTATTAACCACTTACAAACCAGATTTAAGCCATCTAGCATGGTCACACATATGAATATTGCCTGCCTGCTATGCATTACAAAAGTGTTCTCAAAACTGTTGTCTGTGTAGTACTGCTGTCTTTTACTTGTCTGTATGCGGACAACATTGCAAGATAGCAAACCTATAGTCAAAAAGTTAAGATTTGCTGTCTTGTACAGAAAATCTAGAGTGGTTAACCTTAAGTAAAAACAAATGATGGATGTTTTAGGCATTGAATTTACCGAGATGAGTTGCCATATATCTAAATATCTCCAATGGTCAGACCAGGCATACCTCAGCATTATGAGCATCTTCCTGGGCACCTTAGTGACAGTTAAGTTGCTTCTATGCTTTTCATTATTCTTCCGAGCACTTACTGTAGAGAAAGCTGTAACCAAGCAATAGCACTTCAAGGATTTCCTATTTCTTTTACCTCCTGATCCCTTTCTCTTTCTCTTGGACCTGCCCTCCACCTCTCCTGTGTTTCAACAGCAGAGCAGCTGTGTGAATAGGTGTGTGCTTCACCCAACTCATCAGGTGAAAGCTTTGATGCGATGCAACAAAACCATGTTTCTCTACCAAGATGGCTTCTGTCCACAAAAAGAAATAGGGCATAATGAGACATAATTAGGCATTCTGGGGTGATCTGTTGCAGCAGAATATAGGCAACAAGGGTGACTAGTTCTTGGCCCTTCATGTCAATTTTGGTTTTTGCTTCCACAGTCTAAGTCTACTGCAACTGTCCACACATGTTACAATCTGATACCCACACCTTTAGTATATATATTAACTTTTAAATACAAGGGAGCAATAGTTATTGATCTAAAGGAAATTATTTAAAAATTTACAAGATATGGTAGATACATACAAACAGATGTAAAACTTCCACAAGAGGTATGGTATATTCACATTTGTATGTGTTTTAGTGGTCATTTTGGAGAATACTGTGTCCTATATAGATGCCTTCACTGTAAGCAAGTGAGATAGTTCAAAGTTTACAAAGGATTAGATAGTGGTACTCAGCAGAATAATGTTTCGGAAACACTGGAAAATTGCATACCATTGGAGTTTTGAAAGTTATTAAATTAAAATGTATTTCTAGCCAAATTGTCATTTCTCAAATGTTTTTGATTGTGTTCTATTGGGAATATCTCCCCTTACTAATTGAACAGGTGGAAATCCCTTCTTAGACACCCCATGGCAACTTTACCATTTTAGATTGCCCATCTCTATATGTCCAGTGACTGTAGATTCCCATAGAAGGGTAAAAAAACAGAATTTCTTAATGGTCCAAAAGAACTTTAAGTCATTTTTGAGCTTGCATGTACTAGAATTGTAATCTCTGTATAATATATCTTTCTCAGCCGTTATCAGAATCAAATGGCAAAATGGTTAAAAAAGAAGAACTTAAAGCCAAAGTGTAAAAATTGGTATTTATGATCACAGCATTAGGCAGCTCTCAGCTGAGTAATGGATCTTACCACGAGCTGTAAACCTCTGAGCCAAGGAAAAAAATACCCCCTTCAGATGAGCAGACAAGGTTGTGGAAAATTGTTTTATTGTAAGTACAAAAGTGCTAATAATTGCCTCACAGCACTACTCACGCAGGTAAATTCAGAGAGATCTTTTCTAAGTCAATTAATTTCCGGCACTGGGGACGTCTCCCTAAGGAACCCAGGGAAAGTGCTGTGGTTTAGCTTAAGACAGTTCAGCTTTTTCAGATGAAATAGAGTTGAGATTTCCTGCGGCTCGCAGTGAGCGGCTAGAGGTCATAGCTTAGCTGTCCTATATAGATGTTATATATTCCTTTAGCTTGGAGCCAGTCCAGGAGTTTATCATTTCATTTACTCCTTTTTCTTCTTTCTGATAAATTTTATTAGACCGGTAAATCTCAAAGAACATTAACACAGAGATATATGAGGATCACTGATAATGTTTTATACTATGCACACACATTTATTTTCCTTGTCTAATCTTAACTAACTGCACACATCTAATAGAGGGAAAGTTTGAGTGCGAAATGTTCCCAAAGTCTTACTCCATTATTTGTAGTATTCAGGTTTGTGACGGGGGGGGGGAATAATATTGCAATAATTCAAATTACCATGGATAAAAAAATCTCAAGGGCTGATAACACACTTTTTAACATTTTTAAGGCTTATGTCTTCAGAAAATTAGATCCCCCATATCAACCCGGTCTATGCCGATATTGATGTGTATATGACATATTTTAACATTTTTAAAGAGGTAAGTAGCCAAAGCAAAAAGACTAAAACCTGTATGCCTTCCCGAAAGCATGAGAGAAGTACAAGTCCCCTCTTCCACACTTTGTAAATTATTCATATCCCTCTTTTCCTACCAATCTTGTGATGGAAATTGACCCATAGAATTTTTGGATCTTGTAGCCCAGTTATACTGAGGGGGTTAATACCATTCTTGTTTGCTTCAGATATATTCATAGACACAGATTTGTTGTTTATTTAAGTTATTTGAGCTCCTCAAGCCTGCGCAGAAGTTGCCCGAGGGTGACAGACTAATCTCAATTGTGGAGTTTAGGCCTGCCAGTCAAACAGGCTTGGGGTTTGATGGTTGTGAATTTTTCTTGCTGTGACAAGTGTTTGTGTCCAAAACATGGTGCCAGATTTTGAGACATAGGGTTATAAATACTTAACTATATTGCAGAATGTCCTCAAAAAGGGTTAATCTTATGATTGCCTGCAGCAGGGCTTTTCATACTCAGGATGTCAGGTCAGGCTTCAATGCTTTATCACCCAACAACTCCTGAAAAATAACACAACCTAATGAAAATTACTAGATATTACAGGCATATTTTACTTGGACAGCAACATTGATTTATTGTACCACCACCCATAGCCACTAAGATCAATTTCTGATAACTAGTACTAACTTTGCAATCTGGTTGTACCAATCATTATGTATACAAAATCTCAGCTTGTGGCATCAAACATATATTCATTTTTGTTGCTCCTTTCTAAAAATTGCTTGCTGTCTGGCTGTGATAGTGACATTTTATACATTCTTTCACCTCGTACAAATGTGCAGATCAGGAGTCTGCATTTATCTTACAGCATGTTTGTCCTGCGTCTGTGACTCTTAAAGTAATACTAAACCTTACAGTTAAAAAAATGTGAGTAGGTGCGAGCAAAAAGCAAAAGCTATGGCCCTGATTTATTAAAGCCCTGCAAGGCTGGAGAGAATACACTTTCATCAGTGATGCTGGGTAATCCAGCAAACATGGAATGGGTTTCCTAAAAGTCATTAGCTATTTGTTAGCAAATGTTTTCAATCCTGGACCAGATTCATTTTAGGTTTGCTTGATCACCCAGCTTCACTGATGAAAGTGTATCCTCTCCAGCCTTGGAGAACTTTAATAAATGAGGGCCATTGTCTCTTCTGCAATAAAATAAATGTACTTGCTCATTTGCAATTTTTTTTAACTGACCTCATCTCACCAGTCCTGAAATCTTCACCTAGTCCTTTTCCCGGTTCGGAATCATTGGCCATATTGATTGGCCTGGACAGAATGATATACCTCATACACACAGGACTTTATTCATTCCCAACAGCCAGCTATGTTGGGATTGTACACAGAGCTCAGAATGCAATATGCATCAAGAGGAAGATTTGCCATAGGACTGGACTGATTTCCCCTCCAGCTCTCTACATGAACACAGAACTTAGGACATGCATGTTGTAACCTAACGGGGACGTGCTGCAGCTTTATTGTCACCAAAAACTTTCTAATTTGTCACCTCTAATTCTAGTATGATGCATAACTGCTTTCATCAAAACTGCTGTCATAATTCCCCCGCAAGCTCCCTCTTACTATATGCTTATTAGTAAAAACCAAGGCTCTGACCATTCTTAAACACTGCCATAGTAAAAGACTGGATTGTGCACGTTACTGGAGATTCCTGCAGTATTGAAAGAGTAGATTACTGGATCAAGCACGTTCTCAGTGATAATTTATCAATCCCCTTTTTTAGGATATGTATTCTTTTTACAATTTATCAAGGTACAACTGTTTATAGTAAAAATTAGGTTTGTCCCAGAACAAAATGTATATCAAAGCCTTGCTTTAAATAGCTTGAATGTCACACAACTACATGTATGATGTTGATGACTTTTTGGTAAAGGGGAAATAAGGATATTTCAGTGTAAGTTGAACTCCAGTGGGTCATGGCACCTTAGAACTTTTCAAGACTGAAGTGGAAACTCCCTCCTTACTGTGATCATAACATATCTTATCCTCTTTTTTCTGTCTTTTCTATGTCAAGTAATGCATTCAACTTTCTTTTGCTGGAGTCTCTGATGAGAAAATCTTCCAGCCTTTCCTTGGCCCTGTTTTCTGCACATGTCATCCCACACACAGAAACCTTAGAAGATGCAGCAGGTATTTTGAGCCATATACTATACTAAAGACAGAGGCCCAACTGCATAGACTCCTATTATCTTGGTAAAAACAGGGAACATCCCCATCACCCCCTCCTTCCCCCCTTTCTCCCTCTCTCTTCCAGTATTACCGGATATTTGTATTTGAGGTATTTTGAGCCCACTTTTTTTACTGTCAACTATAAGAATTATTATTGCCTCCACCCACTAATATGTACTGACCTTGGTCCCTTCATTTCATCTATTTCCTTTCATAACTTTCAGTCACCTAGTCTTGTTATCATGTGTGTACAGTGCCTAGGATGGGCTGCACACTCAGGAATCGTCATTCCTTTGTTGCACAGTGATCTCCTCAGGTGTCAAATAGGGATATCTCCTATGCCTATGGTCGTGGGTTCTAGACTCCCCAGCGGTCTTTAGTGATCAATAGAATATACGGGATAAGACGGTGGTTCATATGTAACAAATGTCCTAGCAACAACTAAGGCAACAGCTTTTTAAGGGAAGATTAGAGTGTAATTTTAGTCTTGGGGCAGATCTCCTACAGTGTCTTAAGGGGCATTGGCAACTAGAGACACTGGGTCACACCGCTAACTTTCGACGATTAATTGCTATGGGTCTGCACTTTGCTCTTTTCACTGTTTATTAAATATGTTTCAGTGTCTCTTTTCATCCTTACTGGTTTCTCCATCGTTTCCTGGTTCTGTTCAGCCTACAGTGATCTGAACTGACTAAAATGAACTTAAAATTGTGCATGACCAATTTTAGATAGATAGCCAACAAAAAAAGCAACTTATCAATTTATTATTCTTGTACAGTTTGTTTGGGTTCATGTTTCCTTTATTATGAGGTAAAGGTAACAGATTTGTCCAAAGAACAGAGAATCCCTTTGACTAGCCCAAACACAGAAACTAACCTCCTATAGCTAGGTTTTCAGTGTGCATATATTTTCAGTCTGGCAGTCCCAATTAAATTAAATAATATCCACAAAGTGCATCAGCTGTTGATATGGAATTGACGCTGAATTAGGACAGCAGTCTCAACATCTTTGTGTATTCCCCACAGTAATAACTAGTCCACTTCCTGCTTTATTAGTGGGACTGGATCCAAGGTCACAATATGAATCTGATGAAGCCTTACATTGGTCTTCTTTTGCCTTTCAAACTTCCATTATCACAAGGTGACTTGTTATCACTGTTTTCCAATCTTAAAGTAACTGAAACAGCATTTTGTTCATAAATATATTGCACAGATCTCTTTTTCTCCAGACCATTTTATTTTGCTGGCTACATAACGGACCAATTCATACAAATCTTTTCTGTAATCATATATTGATTTTTCCTGGAGTATAACTCCATTTGGAACATTTAATCCTGAGCAAGTGAAGTCCGTCATAGAGCTAGGGCTACCACTGACTCAGTAGGGAGTTATATTATTTATTACAAAAAGTGTAGCTGGGGCCATAGTAAAAAAAAAAATACAACATGTTTAATACCAAGATGTTAAATAACATGTTTGGAGACTTTCATTATCTAAACATATTTTTGTTTTATTTCATGATGCGACTCCTAAGTAAACACTACCTAAAGCAGCTTTACTGTACGGCATTAAACTGTAACTGAAAAAACATAGGCACATGAGAATTGTCTTTGCAAAATATATAAACATTAACATGCCATCTTGTCAGTATTAGCAGTGCAGTGCACATGCCTATGAGTTCCCTTGTAGCATTCTGTAAGCTTTTACTGCCATAGCACATGTCTACTGACTTATGTGAGTAAAAGGACTTTTCTCTATTTTGACACATGTAGCTCTATACATGAATTGACATGCTTTGCATCCATATGCATTTACCCAAGCATAGACAAGACACTACAAGTGTATTATGGGATTATAATGTAGACAAAGGTAAAATCTTGTTCATGTTAGTACATGAAAACATATTAATGAATGCATGTAAATGCAATTTGCATGAGACATCTTCTAACTGCATGATTTTCTTGTATAAGAAAAATGCCTGTGTGAATGAGTCTCAGAGGTACACCTGTCATTATTATGACTGCAGTGCAGTGTCTGGATAGGGTCAGGAAAGACACAGTGGGTCTGATTTATTAAAGCTCTCCAAGGCTGGAGAGGATACACTTTAATCAGTGAAGCTGGGTGATCCAGCAGACCTGGAATGGATCTGGTCCAGGTTCGAAAACATTTATTACAACAAATAGCAAATAACTTTTAAGAAAATCCATTCCAGGTTTGTGGGATCACCCAGCTTCACGGAGCCTTCAAGAGCTTTAATAAATCAGGCCCAAAGTGTCTGAAATTTTAAAGCTTTCAAAGACTTGGTGAAGATAGACTAAACTGGAACAGACTGAAGACATTTGCCAACTAAAAGCAAATTATTTTCTTTAAAGTTTTTCCAGGTTTTAGAAATCACCCAGGTACTCTCAATGAGTTGCCAATTGTTTACAGTTTACGCAGTGCCTGAGATATGTCAAACAGTACTGTGGTTTCATGTGTATTTATATGGTGGGTATGCAAACAATATTTTCACTCGGAAAATTTCTCTACTATAGCACTTGTTTTTACCGTGCAACTTTTTTCTTATATTCTTTTTTTAATATTCCCAGTTGAGCATGTACAGCCATTGAACTGGTTTAACTACATTGTTCCACCCACTTTGGTTTACAATGGCCCAAAGGGTGGAAGTGAACATTGCATTGCCCTGTCATCTTTGGGGGAATGGAAAGAGTTCTACACATATGAGCAACCCTATCCAAACAAGCCTTCATTTTCCAGTCTTCTTCTAGATTTACTGTCATGAATTTTAACATTTAATGTGAGAATGAGGCCTGTAGAGCCTGAGATGTAGCTCCTGTTTTTTTGCAATTTCTCTGAGTATTGCACAGTCTTACCTTGGAGTGAATTTGTTTGGATGTCCACTGCTGGGAACATGGGCAACTGTCTTAAATGTTTTCCACTTGTGAATAATCTTACTCACTGTAGAATAATGGTCTTTGAATTGTTTGGAAATGGCTTTATAACCTGTCCTAGATTGATGGACAGCAATAATTGCTTTTCTAAGTTCATTGTTGACGTCTTTCTTCCTTGGCATTGTGTTAACATGCATTTGATTATTTCAGACCTGCAAACTCCCAAAATGTTAGCTTTTTTAGAGATGGACACACATGCTGATGATAAGTTAACCCAGTGCCTTTGATTAACATCATTTACTTTCACAAAGGTTTTGACACTGTAATATTTAATGTGTCATTCTTTATCTGGGTTTATATTTATCTAATTTTAAGATCTGCTAAGGACCAGATAATTTTTATTATGTCCTGATAACACCTTAGAATCAATAGAGGGTATAGTTTATTTTTCACATGCCTGCATACCTTTTGTGTGTATATCTAAATATATTAATATATGCACAGTATATATCCCCTAAACACTACTATGTTAGTTTTGTATGTATAATTTGTAATCAGGTAAACTGGTTATGTAATACAAATCTGCATATGTTAATATGACATATTTTTGACTGCATGATATATATTTGCATTGTGTTGGCTTATGCCTCTTCAAACCTGCATAGATTGTTGCCATGTTATTGCACTAAATGTTCTTTTGCATACTTATCTGTCGTCAACACCTTTGTGATCTTGTCATCTCTCTGTAGACTCACTAATCAAGATCTGACTTTGATGTTTCTCATAGAATACACAGATACTATAATTCTCACTATCGTTGGCTGACAGTGGCTGCAGGCAGTTTTCTGACTCGTTTCTGAGAAGCCCGCCTAAAGGCTTTCACTGTTCTAATGAGCCCATCCCTTTAACCTTCTTCTCTCACTAGCACATATATTAACAACGATGTCAAATAAAAGGCTACACCTTTAGTCCTTGAATCAAGTTTTATGGCTAATTTTCCTTAAATGCTGCTTGGTTATAGTGTCATTTGTTATGGTCACATTTCCACACCCAGCATGCTTTTACTTTCCCACTGTTAGTACTCTGTGTAAGATCTTAAATAAATGTCAGACTTGTATTACTGTGTTTTTTCTGTGGATCCCTCGTGAGATTTAAAACCCACACTGCAGTATGTATGATATTTCTTTCTTCCAACACAATAAATATGTATGGTCTTTACATAGTATTCTTTGTTTCAATGTACAGTGTATGATTACAACAATTTGCTGAAATGCTGAATAAACAAAAAAATAATAATATGCTAAGATAGATTTGCTGTGCAATTTATGTTCAGTGGTTAGAAAATTTGTATATTAAGAAAAACAAATTCTCTACTGAAGTGTGTATTCATATGTGCTTGCTTTACAGCCTGCAGAGGAGGAAGATGATTTCTTTAAAACTTTCTTACAATAATTTCCCTATAAACATGGGCAACATTCTCCATGGCCTTCTTGGTATAGGCAACCGGGTAATTTTTCTGGGGTGGTAGGCTGGTCTCTCTAAAGTCCCACAATTGATTTTTTATTAGTTACTGCACTTTTGTTAAGAACTACACATACTGGGGTGTATAACAGTTTGCTGTTGTGAAATATTTTTTTGTAGACACTAATCCCAAATTATCAAACGGGAAGTGACTTCATTGTGTGTGTTTCTTTTTTCCCTAAAAAACGTCTGTTGTTTAATTAGGTGCAACCGCTATATTAAAGATATAGAAGAATATGCCATTATCTTGATCTTATTTTTCAACCTATCAGCTTTCAGACATACAAATTTAGTTGGTCATCTCAGTTAAACATCAAAGACGGTAGGAACTTGCTGACAAATCAAGAATCTAATCAACGAGAACAAACGCTAGTATAGCTCGGAGCTGAAAGGAAGATGAGAATGCAGACGCGATAAAGCAAATACACTGCTAAGTGTTACAAATTACCGCTCCCTCCTCCTCGCATGTTACACGCATCTGACTCAGTACTGCACATTCTTTTGGGGGGTAATTTAAAGTTACCTTGCAGCTGTGTTTCTGTTTTGCAAGCAGAAATGAGAAGTTTTCATTATGTATTGACATATTTTTCTTGTTAAGTAGTGTTTAAAGATGTGCTTACAAGATGTACTGATAGTGGCCTTTTCAGCAGAAGTGTTTCTAAACCTTGTGTGAAAAATCTACAGATAACTTCACGGCAGAGTGATGTATGATATGTGTTTAGCAAAGATATGCTACATATTTCTTTAAAGAAACTGTATTTGATTGTGAGAAAGGCTTCAAAGTATGAAGCGCTCCATGCCTTAAGACTAATGAGGGGACCCGAGTTTAAGATGGGGATTTCCTTAATTAACAGGTCAATGAGCAATTCCTCAAAAACTCTTTAGTGGAACCTTTTTATGTGTTGTGACTTGAAAAGATGTCTTTGTGCACTTTAGAATGGGATGCAAGAAAATATAAAGCAATTTCAAGTCTGCTGCATTGTTATATGTATACTAGGTTTCATGGTTTTGCTATTTAATAAGTTGGAATCCATCTTTTCTTTTATTTAGGCTTATGACCTTGTTCTTTGTATATTTACTTATAATTTAATAAATGTCAATACTTTTGTTACAGGTTGCCCAGTTCACCCATATAACTATCAGCTTCTTATTGGGAAAAATTGACTTTGAAAACAACATTTTAGGGAGCCATCCAGCAATTTCCACCTCTTTTGCAGTTTTATTGTTAAATATATTTTGTTCTCATGCACATTTGTCTTGACATTAAAAGCTGGCATAGTTTGGTGTCTTTACCACCTCTGTCCAGATACTCTATAGAGGTTTATGGGCAGTTTGTTGAAGCAATTTGAGATTTATATTATGCCTCTAGTCTATACTTTTCCAAATTATGTGAGGTTTTGCATTTGCGCTTGAATAGAGCTAACATGACTTGGCAGACTAAGGTGTAGATGAAAGTAATACTTTTAACATCTTAAAATATTCAGGGAGAAATATGTGGTTAAGGCTGTAGTGAAATGTTTGTGATGTATTACATATTGTTTATCATTGTATAACCATATCCAATACTATTTTTTTTTCCTGAGGTAAAGGGAGTAGTTCATGTTTCTGCTGCTAAGCCAATTTTTTTAGCCCAATATTATCTTTCCTCATTTTATTTGGTCTTACAGAATATTTGCTGTTGCAGATCTTGTTATGAACATTAAAAAAATAACTGACATTCCTTTTGTGCATAAACAGTACATACCTGAAGTATACAAAATACTACATACTTACAAATATCTAGAGTTTTCCTTAACTAGTTTTACTAGGACAGTACTGATTTTGTACTGTTAATGGACTTTGAACATGTATTGATGTTTCAATGACAGGTGCATTAGACCTACAGTTGATCCAATGTAAATTCAAATTTGAACATACAAGTCCCCCACCATCATGGACTCTCTTTTACAGAGATTTTGTGCTTATGTTCTTCATTCCCTCTTGTGCCAAATTTGGTTGATGGAACCTACTCTGCATTTGTTTGGCTTCAGAAGCGCTGAGCTAACCCTTATAAATGCCCATTAGAACAAGGCCTAAAAACATGTAATATTTAAGGGCAGATTTTAGGTCACAATATAAAAATCGTATTTTTGCTTCCAGGAGCAATCTGTATGCAATTGACTTCAAAAAAACCCTTAAAATTTTAATTTAACATTTTATTGAGGTTGAAAATAAGTTATGAGTTTGTTTTGTTTTTTTTGTTTTTTAAGTATTAATTCAAGTCAACTCAGAGCAAGGAAAACATATTGGATTACATAAATGTGGAGTACATAAGGATAGATTACATGAGAAATTTTTTTAACTTCCCCAGTCCAGCATTTTAAGGTATATTTTTGATTATATGTATATACAATCAGTAGAAGCTAATAAATGATCCTGAACTAATGTAATGTTATGTTAATGTAATGTTGTGTACGTATGTAATTTTTAGAGTTTAGCTGTCAAGAAAATATATTGCCAATGGTATGTTAAAAGTAATATGTGGGAATGTGTAGACATCTTCCCAGCTGACTTAGGACCTCTGAAAGCCTTGCCTATGCAAGCCTATTCAGTACATCCTGGTTTGGTCTGCCACCTCCTGCATTTTATTATGTCATCCAACATTGTCATATGAAAGGTGTAGGTGAGAACAGGCCAGCATTCACCCTGTGTTCACTCTAGCAAGTTTTATAATTACATTAATTGAGCTTTACATCATTCTTGGATTTTCCATTTTGATATATTCTGGGATGTAAACTACAGCAAAACCTTTGAAGTGTGTAAGTAATAACTGAATTTTATTGAGAATCTGATTTTGATGAGAAGTCCCTAATCTTTTAGAGTGGTGTAGATTTAGAGGACCATCTAAGCAAACTTTTTTTATTACATTTACAGTCTGTCCTTCATTTCTTCTCTTTTAAACCTACTTCATACCATTGTCCAATTAAAAGTCTCCTCTAACAATATAGATGTTCCTGGTAGTAATCTGCATAGACCCTGAAAGACATGGACTCTGGCATCCCTGCAAGAAAACCATAACAGTACCTAAATTTATTCAGAAGGAATATGGCAGGTGCAGTGATAGATTTGTTTCCAGCCATTAAATGCCAGCAAGTGAAGACCTTTGTGGGAGGAGTGTTTTTGTTTTAACCTAAGACATAAAAAATATTATCATTGGAAATGGTCCAGCACTCCTTGTACTTGTCTTTATTGTCTGAAAATGGTCCAGCTTGACTAAAGATTCTTTATGACTTTTAACAGTGTCATTTATTATAATACACACAGGCTGATTTTGCTCCTATATGCTTTCGTTTTAAGTCTTCAGAGTTTTCAGAGACAAAGTTTTATCCAGTGTCACTAAATGGTTAGGATCGTAGATATCATTCTGCTATACTAGTGTCTTCTAAGTGGTGGTTGTCATCACACATCTGTTGTACCCCATACCATCTGGAATTTCAACTTTGGCAACTAATGTCTGTATCCTTACCATATGGGTAAAGGTGCCACCCTGTTGCTTGAGTCAAGCATCTAAATGTACTGGTATTTTTTCTACCCACATACAAAATGTTAAAATCTTTAAAGATGAACACACAACCTGTTCATAACAATAATAGCAAGAAGCAATTCTACCATCTTTCTTCTTGTTTTTTTCTCTTTCTATAATGATTTCTCCTAATTTGCTATGTGGAAAGACCAAACTGTTTTGGTATAGAGGTTTCAGTGGGCCCAGTTTATGAATATAGGCACAATTTGAATGTATGTGCAGGCAAGGAAGTTCTAGTCCAATACAACACAGACTCTAAAACACATTTGTTTATGGTATTACGACCTAAAGAGGTTCAGGTCTCTCTGCATCTTTGTACGTATTACAGAATCTGCCCACTCATCATTATTATATATAGAAAAAAAACTTGTGCTTCCCTATGAAAAGACGGATAGTTTGGCATCTTTCGTCCCCCTCTTTTAATTACTCTTGACACCGTGGAGAAACATCTCATATAAATCTGTAATGTGCTCTGATGAGAAACTACACGGTTGGAAGACCATGTAATTTCTCCCCAATTAATTAAAGTTCACAGAGTGTTTTCAACAGCCAGATGCCACTGTCTGGCTGCAATAACACTACTGTCAAGAGTAAAAAATTAAGATCCAAGGCACAAGAAAGGCAGTTAAAAAAAAAAAAAAAAGAAACCAGATGCCGGTTTATTTCTGATAGTGTTCTATACACTTCTGTTTAGCAGCACCTTCTAATGTGTAATGTGCATATAACCCATACATTTGCTATCTGATTTTAGTTCAGATCTTCTATAATATTTGTGCATGTATTTAACTTTTTATAATAATTGCTTATATCCAACCATGTGTTTTATTAGTATATAGGAGAAAATGCAATAGAATGGCATGTAATGAACTACAGTTTCCATGTCATCATACTAACACTGTAAATATTTTTTCCAGAGCTTGCTAGAAAGCTATTAACCTCCTAGCCGTTAAGCCCGACCTTCGTACGGGCAAAAAAAAAAAAAACGGCTAGGATGGTTAACCCTGAGTTTTTTCCCATCCCCACTTACCTGGTCCCCCTGTGCTCATCCAGCGTCGTGTTCGTGTTCCAGCGTCGTCCTCCGTCGATCGTCGTCCACCGATCTCCCTCTCCAGCGTCGGGTGTCCTTCGTCGGGTGGCAGCGGGACCGGTAAGAAGCCGGCCGGCTTCTTGCCTGGTCCCGCTGATCGTCCACGTCCTTCTTGTTCCAGCGCCGGATGATCTCTGAAGCGAGAAGCCGTCCGGCGGAGAAAAAAAAAACAGACGGCTCCTCCCTGCGTGCGTGATGACGTCGGCGCGTGTGCGGGAAATTCAAGTTGAAACTCATTCATTTATTTTGTATTGGATTCAATACAAACTCCTGTATTCAATCCAATACAAAATAATTCAAAAAATTACAAAGTATATAACTGGTAAATTCAAACTGTCATTTTTTATTGGATTGAATACAAACTCCCGTATCCAATCCAATACAAAAAATAAAAAAAAATAAAATAAAGGTAAATAACTTGGAAATTCAAATTTATATTTTGTATTTGATTGGATACAAACTTGCGTATCCAATACAAAATATTATATAATTAATACAAAGTACGTAACTGGTAAATTCAAACGCTCATTTTGTATTGGATTGAATACAAACTCCGGTATCCAATCCAATACAAAAAAATAAAAAAAAATAAAATAAAAGTAAATACATTTTTTATATTCATATTATCTACTAGAACCCCTGTTCGGACATATTTCTGTAAGTTACAGGTCTACAATTTAAAAAAAAAATATTTCATGAAAAACAGTGGATCACTTTTGGTACAGAAATCTAGACCTCAGTGTAACGCTCAGGTGGTTAAGTGCCAATGCACATGTTGCTGAAACACAATACTTGAAAAGAAAAAAGGCTCTGATAACTGCATTCCCTTAAAATCACATAAAATGTCATATATGCAGTCTATATACATTTCTTTACCATTTCCCTATATACAGAAATTTGAAAAACATTTAAAATTTTACAATCTTACAAATCTATTTTACAAACATACCAACAATATACACATATCAAGGGTATGTATTTTTCTTGGCTGGATGTGAAACTGGGTTCAACCTCACTAGTGAGTTTTAAATATTATTCATAGGCATAAGTGCAAGTAATATGCCATGCTCAAAAAATAGATATGTACAGGAGGAAATCCAAAGCAAGAAAATTTTAGTGACTGCGAGCATGTATACGCCATTTTAATGAAACTCAATGAGAAAAAACTTAAGCTATGATCAAACTGGTATTAGAAGATCAGCATTACCTTATATTTAGTATATTGTAGGTCAGCCCAACTAGGTGTAACAGCCAGACTAATGGGGTAGTGGGAAGATCCACTGAAAAAGCTCTGTGTTTCATGACAAAGCTGCTTCCCCGGGACAATACAAATAAGGAGGAAACAATAATTTAATTTACTGGAAGATCATAAGAGACAAAAAAAAAAAACAGAAGTCTATTGATAAGGCATATTCCCCATGCGCAGCGCTCCAATTTAGTAACACTGCTCAGGGTATATGAGTGCTGGTAATGCAACACTGTGAAAGGAAAGAGTCAAACTGCTGGGCTGCTGCCTTGTGTGTAAAAGCGGGGGTCCGACTTTCCAGCATGTTGTTAGCACAGGTAATTTTGACCCTTGCCTTATTTAGGCTGTAACTAAAAATACAAAATTAGGCCGAACTCAGAATATCTTTATTACTCTATATGCAACCTTATGGGCTTCAATTGAAATGTAATACTACAACAAACAGGTAAAGTCCTCCTGCATACAAAATGGCTATGAAAGTTACAGCACATTTGTAAGTTGGTTTGAAATAGTAGTATAGGGAAAACATGGGCAAACTCAACAGATTTGAGAAACCTCAATTTGGCTGGCCAAGAACAATGAAGTTCAAGCTATTGGTTAAAGAAGGTGTACAAAGATTACATTTATCAAATGGTCAAGAACAGTTACCCTGCATTGATTAACCAGGGCAGCCAGTTTTTTTTAAATCTATTCACAATGTTGAATTTGGCATTTTTCATTTATTTTCTCATAAAGCATTATATTTTTATTCTAACTTAACTTTAATAAGAGGATTGGTTTTTTAGTATTTATGTACTTTCTGGCTGCTATTTCTTTACGATTAGTAAAGGGAAATACATATTTAGAGCATAACTAACCAATAGTAAAATAGAGGCATCTTTTTGGTATAGATGTCAGGCAGTTTGGACAAAAAGTCATTCTGTTTTTCAGGTCCACCATATGTGCAGAAATGAATCTTAATGCTAAAACTTAGTGCATTGTTTCTCCATCTTTCTAACATGGGAAAACCCTTGAAAAACCTTTTAGGTCTTAGGAAACCCCTGCCATAGTTCCATAGCTTATAGTACATTAGTGTGGCTGAGAAGAATGTCTCCTACATTGTTGGCCATTCAAAATAATGCAACATTTACCAATGACCAAAAATATCATTGGTGTCAGTTAAACTGGCCTGGGGGTACAAATTGCTCAAAGTACAAATTGCTCTTAGAAGCAACATGAAATTTGCATCAATAAGCTAAACTGCAGCCTTAGTGAAGTACTGGCTCTTCTTATGTATTAAAACTGCTTACTTTGATCACACTACACACTGTCACTGTTACTACAAGACAGATTAGAGGCCCTTTCCTGACTAATAGACATGTGACATCATTAAACCCTCTCCTCCCCAGCATAACCCAATCATTTTACAGATTTCAGATCAGTTTTTAAATGTAGAGGCTCATCATCACATGTGGGTGTCACCACAGTACTACCATTGGCCTTTCCTCTAACTCTAGCCATGATCTGCCTGCATTGCTAGAGAATCTCAAAGAGCAGATGATTATGTCACGAGGTCTACAATAAGGTATGTCATAAGAACTGTGTTTGTAAAAACAGTGTCAATTACTTTCATTTTTCAAAAAACTGGGGGAAAATTAGGTGAAAATCATTCTTCTAGTATAATAATAAATGTAAAGTAGGGAAGGAATATTTTGGGCCATGCTTTTTGAGCGTGTTGGGCAAAAAGCTGGAAAATCAAATCTGACTTAGCCAAGACCTTTAACGTGCATTTCTGTAAACATTACTGAAGCTACTTGGATAATCTGTGTTGGCTACACAAAAGTTCTACACTGCAGATTTTAGTTTGATTTAACACATCTCCATTCTGCTAATCCAGCTCTTATGTCTTTGATAACAGTATTTCAGTACTATGTTCCTTGTCTTTCCTCTTGAATCTGGTGTTCAGACTTCTCTGATGTCAATCACGTGATCAATGTTAATGTGATCTCTGCTGAAGGGGAGGGTCATAGTTTGTACAGAGTTGCTAACTAACAAGCTCTGGCAGTATGCACTTAGTATGCACTTTTAGCTTAAAGTACACATTCACCATTGTATCAGTTAAATACACTCAGTGTTCTCCCCACCCGGCACTTTTTGCTGACCATCCAGCTGTTTTTAGTGGAGAGTTGGGTCACAATACAGGGGCTGACACCCACCTACAATTTCTTACCACCCAGTTTAAAAAAATTTCTGGGTTAATTACGAAACGTATGCAGTGTCACAACTTTTATGTTTGTCCACAGTTGCAATAAATTTTTGTCAAGATCTTGTTTTAATGATGGGAGAGTCGGACTGCTACCTAAAGTCTTTTCTTCAACAAATCCCAATGATTCTCAATGAGTATAAACTCTGTAGTTTCCAATCCATGTGAGAAAATAATGGCTCATACTCCATGAACTGCTCCATCATATTTTGAATTCAATGAATCCTGGGATTGTTGTCTTGGTATACCCATTGATAATGAAAAAAACGGGTAATTTAGATTGTATATCAGGTAATCTGCTGACATAATTTTTGGGAACATAATGTTTCTGAACCGAGAACCTAAACAACCAAAGCAAACCTAGATTATAATAATGCCCCCGCATGCTTTGGAACTTTGGCCAGGCAGTGTATAGGCTCTTTTTCCAACATTTATTAACATAGGGGGAGAGATAAGATGCTGTTTTATTATATCTTGTGCAGTATTACTGTAAAGCTGTATATAAGGTTTACACAGTTTCATAAAGAAACCTCCTGTTTGTTTTAATATAAAGCAATTTTATATTGCCAGTGGGTTGGATTGTTTTTGTCACTCATCCTGCTTCTGAATAGCACGCAAATATAATAGGGTGTACTCAGGTAACTTTGTAAGGTTTACTTTGGGCTATACAGATCTATAATTCCTCTCTCATCTATCACTGCCTCTCTTCTGCATTTACAGTGTCTACAGTGTTCAATGTGCTGTGTTAGTGCTATAAATAATCCTGCAAGATCCCTGTCTTCTTTGTTCTATAGACAATCTTTGGCATTCTGTTATTTGTTGTAATTATCCTGTTTCCCCACTGATAGACGTGATTAAGTCTATTTAGGGCCGTGTAATGGGTTTTCTGCCTGGCTGAGTACAGGCTAATAAGAACTCCCCGCGTGTCTTTGCTGACAGCTGCCACAAATTCATGTGCTTTGGTAACAAAATTTCCTTATGACTCTGAAGGGCAATTGCTGTCACTTTATGGCAGACTAAAGAGGAATGTTGTTTTGTGATTTGACACTGGGGTGTTTTGTCACATGACACCATCAGACATACCACCGATCCACAAATGGGTGGGGCCTATATATTTAGACCGGCCGACACAAATTATAATCATCTGCCATGTCTTCTTGTTTTAAACTGCTGGTCCATTTGCTCCTACTTAGCTCTTGTGTATAGATGAGTGGGTTTAAAAAAATCCAGTCTGCTTCTGATGCCACTTGCCCTTTCATCTTTTTTGAGGCACAGATATTTAGTTCAAATCACAGAATTTTCAATCTCAGGCTTTAAAAGATTTGAAGACCCTGATCTGGTGCTGAATTTGATTAAAAAGTGATGTTCCCTAAGCCAACCTACCTATAAAAAGTATTTCTGCTGCTAAACTTAGTGCGCCTGCTGTTACTAGATGATGGTCCGATCATACAATGGTTTTTGGAGAGGGACCATGGGGTGTCACTGTGATGATAGGATGGGAAAGTAAAACTACTCTATGAGGACATTTACCACAATAAACATTTAAAAAAGGTTTTGGCTTGAATTGTGTTTAAAGGCCCATGGTGCCACACACATTTTTTGGTGGGATTGTCAGGGTTTTACCTTGGCTATTGTAGACTGTAATTTCCAAAATCACACTTTTAATAGATTGCTGTGTTTTGTCATTCTCATGGATCTTCTTGGATCACAGGCAGAATCCCTCTGGCTGTAGAATTTCCTTACACAACATTAAATTGATTGATTGATTCTTTAGTGATGCAAGCAACCTAAATCTAGTCTAAAATATGGTTAGTTTTGCCTGTTCAGGCTATTCTGCCAGTCTGTATTTCTGCCCTCACACCTTTGTTGCATTTGTTGTGTGTATTTAGTAATTTAGGACTCTGCCCTCAGCAGCTGGCATGGCTGCATTAAAATTATTTGAACCTGTACTGACTTTAATACCCAAAATTAAAGCCAGCAGTCGCCTGCTAAACATTACACCATTACTTGATATAAATACATAGGAGAGTAGAAATTAATACTTACAGTTTACATTGGATAGCTTTTTAAACTTGCTTGCAATTTCTTTTTTTAATTGAGTTATACAACAAATATTCATGGACTGCAAACATGGGGATGTGAACAGGCTAGATGAGCCTAATGACCCAGATCTGCCTGCTTGTGCAGGTTCACACAGCCAAGTTTCTCTAATTCTGTTCCACGAGAGCTGTCCCTGAGCTGTGTGTTGTGCGCACTCTGTCTCTTGGCTCTTTGCAAGATAATTAGTTTTGATGTCAGAAATATCCTCGTCACCTGCAATGTATTTGTCCTCCACTGTGTTAGTAACACCAGCTCTTTCCTCACTGTCAGCCAGCCTGGCGGCTTTGTTGACAGTTGTAAAGTTAATTACAAGTGCTAACGAGCATCAGGGATTGGAAGGACATGGCATTTTACCATCATTAGGCTATTTTCTCTTTTTGTTTATTTGTTTGTCTTCATGTGCTGCCTCAGTGCACACACAAGCACAGTGTTTGCATACACATGGTTGCTTACCTTCTATGCAGTTCAAATTAACCCCATTTTAACTGTGTAGCATTTAGAAATGGTTATCACTGGAACCCACCTGCAGTTAAAGCCCTTGTTGATGGACGATTGAAAGTGTTTAATTCATTTAGTCATAGAAAATTTGAATGTTTCATGGCCAGCACATACATTCATAAATGGTCTAATTTAAATGACTTTTCTGTTTGTGCCACCTCTATACTAAATACAGAGTACATATAATAATATACTAAGGTGTTAAAGTCACATTATGACATAAGCTGGTTCCATATAATAGGACAAACATTATATAACTTATAACTTAAAATATAAAAATATTATTTATTATCTATTTTTTTAGATATAGGTATACATATATATTTAAAATATTTATGTGGAATACAATGAATACCATATGTAAGGATTAGCTAAAAGGGAAGGTCCATAAATGATGTCATACAAATTTTGTGAAAATGTTACACCTCCACATTTCATAACAAAACATTGTGACCCCTTTCCAAGCCATAAAATAAACGTAATACATATAGAACCTAGTTCCCCTTATTTTTTTAAAGCAGGAACAAATAATAATCTATTACAGTTTACAAACAGAGAAATCATGTAGGTAATGTCCTGGACCTAATTTTGAACAATATACTTACTGTATTCCCAAACTTGTCGAACAGAGTTTAAAAGATGCTTTTAAATTCCCTCTAAATCTTCATATTGCTACACCAGTGCTAGATTGTGTTGTTTTGATTGTGTTGCCAATGTTTACATTGTATATTCTAGCTGCAGCTCCAGGTGCCCAGCCCAATAAAATAACCCAATCCACAAATACTGGTGAAATTCAAAGTTGGGGAAATGTATATTATGAATCATTAGACTGATAATTCTTTCTACTGATTTGCTCATTTACTGTTCAAAATATATTGAAGACAGGGATTACCGTTATTCTCTGTGATCACACTGTTTCCTTTGGTATATACACTGTTAGAATGAAAAAAAGCAGTTTAAATGAAAAAAAAAAATTGTCAGCCTGGGAAAATTTATATTGTGTTAATAGCCTTGGTCGCGGCCATATTGGGGGCCTGAATGGCTGTTGATGTTCTCAATGTCCTATTGAGGCTGTCATGTTTGAGATGTGGAAAAATGTGTTTTTTTTATGTTGTAAAAAATGTTGCTGGGCATTATTGTGATTTCTGACCAAAAAAACTTGCCCATGTGTTAAAAAAAAATTGTGTAAATATTTTTTAAGCCGTACCTCTTGACATTCTTATTTGGAGAGGGAACATGAACAGTCTAGGGTTTTGAAATTCTGCATCCGTGCAACTTCTGTTTAATGCAGTAGCTGCATTCTTGGTAGTTAAGCTCATTTATTTCATCTGGAATACAAGTAATCTTTTTATAACCTTACATAAGAAAGTGTCTCTTTACCACATCTTTATCCTAGTTTGTCATTTAGGCATCTGGGAATTTTGCATACTTATGAAATGGAGCAAAAACAGACTCCAGCCATTTTAAAATCATTACCAAATAAAGCTTTTCTTTTTCATTTATACTAAGAGATGGTAGACAGACACACTCAAAAAATAACAACACATGTGCCCTGTGCTGTTTGTTAACCATTTCTTACATGTAGAATTCCATTTAAGCATCTCATCACTTATTTGAGTCTTTTCAGTAGTAGATTGGGTTAAGCGGCAGCTGCAGGACCATGTGCTTTGCTTAAACTGCCAGCACTACTATAAATTTTATGTCTGTAAAATTAACAGCCAGTCCCTATCACTTTGCGCAGATGCCCATACACATAACTGAAGTTCTTCAGCAGAGCTAAATATCCCTAGGAGCTACTTGTGTGTGGTGTCCCGTGTAGTAATCCATATATAGAGCGATGGAATGCAGATACATTGTAGCTGAATGAATTGTACCACTCAAAGCTGTAGTAGTTTTTGATTGATTTTTAAGACTTTTTTTTTCAGTTACAGTATGTGTCTTGCTTTAAAACTTACATATTTATAGTAGATTTAAACCTAAACTGGATTATATTTTGTATGTTTAGGCTCTGTGTATCGTAAAAAAAAAAACAATTTTCATTTTCTTTTTATATAAAATTTAAACTTTTTTTTTGCACATTAAAGCAAAATTATATAGATTATCAATTATTATTTGAATTAAAACTGCACATTGATCATGAATACCTTTGTCTTTGAAAAATACATGAACATGTAAATGCTTATTTGTAATCTTACTGATTGAGTGTAGATCAACTGTAGGCACTGTTTTATGCATGGTATCCAGTTCTGCTGTTGTATTTTTGCATAGGTTTGTCATTTAATGTAGGTCCATAACATTTACTACTAAAAATGTTATACTTTGTACATTTATTAAAAATGTTATATTTTTTATATGATCACTAGGTAGTAGTAATTGTAATGTTAAACATGAGGGGTCCCTTGAACGTTTTCTGTCAATTTGAATTTTTTTGTATATTTTTGTAGTAAAGTTTTTGATTCAAAGTTGTTCTACAACTTTGGAAGGAAATGCGCAGCCTCAAAAAGTCCAATTTTATGTCACGTATCAGCTCCTGCATGGACCAAGTGCCCAAATCGTTGTCATACGGAAAATCCACCAGCTTCTCCAACTGCGCAAACTTGTTTACCTCTGACAATGCTCTGCTGCAAACCATCCCAGGAACCCTGATCCGTCGCACAGCTCAAACCTCACAAGACCCAACTTCCATCCATTGGGCCAGGCTTCAGCCCACCATGCCCCTAAAAGACATAGCAATGCCCTAAAATCCAGATGAAACACATGCAGAGACCTGAAATAACAACACAAATGCATAACAGCCACCAAATCCAACAACCAGATCTATACTCTTGCCCCCTCCCCCGCACACACACCCAAAACATGAAAACACCTGCTAAGCCAACTGCTGGTGAACATAGAGCTACAATAAATCCATCTCCAATTTCCAAATGCTCTGAATAATTACATCCAGACCCCAGCCTTTGTGGCTGCCCTAATCCTAAATGAGTAAGAAGCATACTCGTTGGGATCAATCCTGTCTCACCAATTTCATGGACTTCCTGAAAACCTCTGTAAACTGAAAAAATGACAGTGCCTTCCTGTTGCTATGGACCAAGAAATACCCCCTCAGCCCAGGCCGAACTTCCAGGAACTGCTCCACCACTGCTAACAGCAACTGACAGAGTTGCACCTCAATGTCCTTGCTCTCCTGATCAGTCTTTGTATGATCGATTACCACCCTTAGTATCCCCGTATCCTGCCTCCCCACATCTCCCACCATCAATTCCCCAACCAGTTTAGAGGCTGGGCTGACCAGTTCCTCAATCCACAATGTCCTGGAAAAAGCCACCAAGAATGTCACCTGAAACAGCACCTTGTAAGCAGATGAACACACCTCCCTCAAATGTTTAAAAAAATGCCCCCAATAACTCAAAAGTCACCAGTTGGCACCATCCCTACCCCTCCCTCCTTTCCAGTAACCCTGGAAAGCCTGTCTAATATTCAAACTTATGTAACATCTTTGCAACATCCCTCCTTTCCCATCAATTTAAACAAAATTGCCAAAACTGCAGCATCACCACCAAAATTGGCAAACCAACTGTAAAACCAGATTCACGCAATACATTTCTGCCTGAGCTCCTGCCACTCCGCAGAATAGGCCTTCCATGTAGCCATGCTCATCGACCTCCTGATTAAGCCTGCAACTATTCCAGTGCGATCTCCACAGCCTGTCCCACTGGAAACCAGACAAAGCATCAGACTTGATTAATTATCCCTGGTACATGCACTGCCCGCACAAACACATTCACCTAGACAATTGGAGGAGAGGTTGCTGGGCAGTTATTCACCACCTTTTCCCCCGGGGTTGTACAAGTAGAAACAAACCGGCATCCCTCGAATCCTCTGGCCATGACCCGCACCCCATCAGCTTCAAAAATGTCCCCGTATCATCAGCCACATGTGTGGCCAAATCCAGATCAAGACTGGAAATCAGTCCATCCAACCACAAAGCCCTCTCATTGTAAGTCTGCAGAAATGGTTTCCATAGCAACAAATCCGTCATTTCCCTGAACAACATTCCTCTTGTTGTCGCAGCCAACCTTCTACCCATGGGGAGCATCCTACAAGCAAAGTGAAGCTCCTTATGCCGTGAATGAAGCTGGCGCAACTGGAGCTTGGGTTGCCCACTCTCCTCATCCACTTCCCTCAACAACCCTTTCAACTTTTCCTCTGGCAAACCGCATTCCATGGCCCTGGTGTCAATCATGACAGCACCCCAGTCAGGAGCCAATGTCTTGTCCTCTGCCAGAGGCACCTCAAAGTGCTCTGCCACATACCTCAGGTCCCCCCGCAGGACCTAACACGGGCCAATGCACAAAAAGTATTTCAGGTAGTGGACTACTGAAGCCACCCCTGCCAAATCCCTAACAACCCACTCCCAAGAAAGAGCTAAATGCCCCAAAATATGCACATAAAATGGAGCTTCGGATGGGCAGACAACCATCTACAAAGTATGACTCCTCCCACTGACAGCCCAGCAAATGCAAGCTTTCGGGATGCTTTGGCAACGAATGAAATGTCAACTCAATGTCAGCCTTCGCCAGCAAAAAAGCCCTTCCCATAGCGGTGCACCCAAGCCAAGGTGCTGTTAAAAGATGTGTAAGTAAGAGACTGAACATAAAGTGTGGTCAATGGCATCATTACCAAGCCAATGGGCAGGTAAGTTAAATGATGAACAAGCCAAATATTGTTTTGCTCTTTCTTCGGCACCAACCCCAAAGGGGTAACAACCAAGTCTGCTATGGAGGGACCAGAAAAAGACCCGACATCCTCCCCAATTTCACCTTTCCTTACTTTGGCTCCCACCACCTCTGGATGCACCAACACCAAGCACAAATTCTTTGCCCCATCCAGCGCCCCATGCAGCAAACACGGAATATGAAAACCATCCCTTAACCCCTCCGCCTCCCTATCCAGATACCTACCAAAGAAAGGGTATTTAAAGGCAACCTTTCTATCCTCGCCGGCATTGGCCCTCTTCACAGTGCTATCCAAAGCTTGCATGTGGAGCATTTATGTTTAAACACATTCCCCCAAATTAACAGTTGCCTTCATTAAGACAAACAGAGTCCCCACACACACAAGACCAAAGAGCCTGAACTAAAGGCACCGCCCCCCCCCCCCATATCCCCAGGAAAGGGCTGCACCCCAACTTTGGCCTTATGGTCCCAGCGTATAAATAGGCAAACCACCTTCCTCTGGCGGAACTCCTCTTTGTACCATAGCCAGACTGCCATAAACCCAACAGGCCTCGTTGATGGCATCCAGGTAACAAAAGACTGCCGAGCAATGCTCCAGGGTCCACTCGCCTATTACACTGGCAAGGATAAGAAAGGCATGCAGCTAATTAGTGAATGTGCAAAGAATGATATGCAACCTATGCTTCTCCTCCTCTTTTCCCCCCCTCTCCATAAAGCCTATCTAACTGATAACATTCCAACAGCAGCAGTGAGAATGAATCAACATATTCCCCCTGATTCATGGGGCTTCCCATGCACCTTTAAGTTCTGGAGGAAGAAGACAATCTTATTCATTCAGATGGGCACACTCAGTCAGCAGGTTAGCCAGCTGCTCCCTGAACCACTCAGTGCCCCTGGAACTCCACCAGGATGTGGTCCATGTTTCCTTTTGTATTCAGGCTCCTACACTCTCACCCAACTTTCTTCTTTCAACTCCCAAAAAATCTGCCATCCTCTTCCTCTTTCCTTAACTCCAATCAACTTCCATCTTCATCCCTTTTTTGAGCCCCCCCCCCCTTTTCCTTTTTTGGGTGCCCACTTCCAGGCATTACTTATGCATCAGCAAGCAGAATTTAAATAAACAGAGAAAAACATTGGTATGTTTGATTAGGCATAATAGTAAATGTATTCAACATTACTAACAAGCATTTAAAAAATACTTACTGATATCCTGCTGCATCAGTGGTTTCTGAATCACATCTGCAAGCCCTGGTTTTAAATTAGTCTACATGAATTCCCTGTAGCTGTAACTATAAAGATATTTTCCATGCATTATACTATATGATATTGTTGTGCTTTCCATGACCTGGATGTCAGGGGTTTTAGTTTGATTGTTACTTGTGCATCTAAAGGTCAAATGGAAATACACTTAAATCTATAGCTAGTTATGTGTATTGCATTAAATAAAACCTGTAGCCAAGAGTAGGAATAAATAACAATTGGAGTGGAGCATTTTTAAGCATGGATTATCAGGTGCAACATGTGCAAAGTATACAAGGCCATGTAACCTTTGCATTATTTTAATATACGGTACTCTTGCTGCTTTCAGCCTGTTATAAATCACGTTAGTGTTCATATTAAATAGTGATTGATTGTTTTAGATCAGTTTACTAGTTGAGCAGCATCCCTCTGTTGACCTGCTCCTCCCCTCCGTGGGCACAGATGCTGCAGTAACTCATGCTATTGATCCAAGCAGCATTGATCACATGCTTTTGGTGACCCAAAGAGCACCGGGACATGTAAGCGTTGATTTCTGCTACCCTCTCCCAGGGCAATAAACTACTGAGATGTATGAGTGTCAGACTGTGTACCCTTATTAACCTCTTGATATTTTTTTTGAGTCATGTAAGTTTCAACGAAGCGTCTGTTATTTACAGTACAGTGGAATTTCACATACACAGATATATAAAACATACACATGAAATATAATTACATGTCATGAAATTAAAGCCATTTTGTGATCTTTAACCACTTAAGTGTCCAGGCCTGTTTCTCTCTCAATCTTCTTTAACCCCAAAGCTTTTTGTTGGGGAGGGGGAGCGGGGATATATATAGGGCTTGCATTTGGTAGCTAATTTGAATGAATGCATATATTTTTTTCTTTTTTATTGGATATAAATAATTTTAAAAAAAGATGTACGCAGTGCATAATAACAGGTGTTTTATAGAAGATCGTTTTTGTCTGCAGTTCCACTGAAAACAGCAAAAGGAATCCAAGATTCTACAAAGAGAACCAGTGTGTAAACCAAAAGCTGCTATCACAGTGTCAGTTTTAAACAGAGCTTGAGACTCAAGTGGTTAAGAGTTGCCAAAGTAACTTGTGTGGCTGAATTACTGATCGGTAGTCCCATAAAAGTATGTCATGTTTCTTAAATTTTAATATCTGCTTTTTTAGATTTCTTTAGCCTGGCCATATGATGTGCAGGGTCCTCTTTATCTCCCAATCTTTTCTAGCAATAAGTGGTTCTTGTTTATTCATAAAATGGCTCTCACATCATGATTTCAGTGTCATTATTTGCATCAATATACTGTGAATGAGAATGAAATCTGGGTTCTATTCTGGCCATACTATGTTGCTTGACTTCTTTTCTTTGGCTATATTATCATTCTGATTGATGTTGAGACAGATCAGACGCCTCCCTAATGGGTAATGGTAATGGATGATTGTATTTTTACAATTGTAAATTTACAAAATCACCATTTTTGTCCACATGTTGTTCTGTGGTTTGGGTAGACCCTTCTAATCTTTAGAAATCTTTTAATCTTTAAAACTTTATAAAAACGTTGTTGGACCTTGTGGCTCATATTGGCAGAGAATCATCTGACGTGTGTACATAGTTTATTCTGTGCATATTTTGGTGATCCCTGCTATTGTAACAGAAGGACACTATTTAGCAAGCCATTCATTTGTTCTACAGCTTTTTTTGTTGTTAGTGAGGAGTATCTAAATTCGTTGATACTGGTTCCCACCATTAACCTGCAAATGAATACTACAGAACTAAAATGATATATATATATATCCCAAATTTATTGCAAAACTGAATTTTTGTGGGAAGGCACTCTGACAGTCATCTTTTGAATTAATAGATTATATGTATAAATATATCATAAGTAATGGCAAGCACATCAAGGAATGCGTATGAGCGCAGATATATGCAGGTATAGAACATGTTCTGGCTCCAAAAACATCAAGGAATGCGTATGAGCGCAGATATATGCAAGTATAGAACATGTTCTGGCTCCAAAAAATGTGTGCCCCTCTTTACATCATTTAACTACAGTATAATTTGGCCCTATAATAGAATTTTAAAAGCACCATACTTCTAAAATGCTATTTCCTTCCAGAATTATATTGTATCTTATGTGGCTATGTCATTAATAAAAAATGATTTATTAGTTATATCAATTATATTTAAATTTCTTTTTCTTTATGCTGTATTTACTGTGCTGTCATATTTTTGTGAGCAGGAAGCAATATAAATTTGTGTGAAGTATAGAGCAGAAATAGAACATCAAAGGGTGAAAATGGTAGCTAGGACACACATTTTGTGACATAGGACATTCTGACATGTTTTCTTATAAAGAGAGGTAAAAGTATCAGTTGGGATGGGCATTTTCTAACACAGGACATTGTGATAAATGCATATACAGAGTTACAGAAAAGACAAGAATATTTGTGCTTTACTGACCCAGTGTATCCAGGACTTCTGTTTTGATCTCTGGACTGATTCTGAGTAAAGAATCATCCTACAGCCCTAAACCTTTTTTTCATGATAACTAATTTCAGTGGTTGAAGTGTGGTATATCTGGCAGACTGCAACATATACAGTCAATATAGCGATTGTGAACTTACTATGTTATTTTACCATATACCATTTACCATTCATTATATCATACATGTAAACATTATTTCATCCATTAATTATCATATTCTCCATCATAATACATTTTAGCCAGTTGTCCAAGGAAGACAGAAAGCTTGTTAGGGTTTCACTTCTGTCCTGCCATTGAATTAGACATGCAAGCTAACAGTTAAACATTGAAAGCTGATATTACAGAAGTTTTTTTAAATTAGCAAGATCATAAAAAAAAGTTGTAAAGGTGCTGGAGGTGCCGACACCCACAGGTATTGGTATATATACATCAGTAAAGTAAATATATAAATGTGTTTTTAGATGGCCCTAAAATCTGAGATCTTCGTGTCTACTCCCGTGAACAGACTCTGATAGCCATAAGCGGCTGTCTGGGGGCCTCTGTTCAGCTCTATGATCAATGACGCCTACTGCAGGACATACCTTCTTCCGATGCAGGTCCATAAATCAACAGACCTAAATGCACAAGGCTGCGTTACAGTTCTACTGATTTGTGAACCTGTGTTGACATATGGTGTACCCTGCAGACAGCCGCTGACAACTGTCAAAATCAGTGTAGAAGTGTGGGCATAAAGAGGAGCTTCCAACCTGCTGATATATGAGCTGACAAAAGGTGAAGTGCTTGATGTAAGGAATGAATGAAGGATACAGAAAGTAAATGATACAGAAGGTGAGGAATGTGTAGTCTTCCATGGTTTAAATAAGGCATGAATGAACAATATAGAAGTTGCTACAGTCAAAAGAAGGAACCACAGCATGTGGTGGAGGATGCAGGCATCTGACACTCTAGGAAGTGAAAGTAGGGAGGCTGCAGTACAATAGAGAGGGAACAGAGTGAACACCTAGGCTGCTAGAAGCAAGTATTGAATGGTACTGGCATTCTTATATCTTTGTGGAACTGACAGGGACTTTTTAATAATGTATAAGTGAGGAATTCAGAAGATTAATAATATTAAAGAAGATAATACTGTAGATGATGGAACTAATAATGAAGTTGAACAGTCTTTGGATTCATCGAAGGAATAGGATTTAATACAGAATAATGTTTGACTAATATCATGTCGGAGGAATATGTGAACACATGTATGCACATAAGTTGGCCCAGGAAGTGGCCCAAAGGTGTTAATTTGCCTAGAGCTGTCTTGTAGTCTTAATCTGGTTCTGCTAATGGAAGTTTATTGGCACAGTCAACCACTCAAATGTGAGGTATACAAATACTAATTGTCAGAAGTATTAGCACAGTATCAGGTAAAGCAACTGTAAAGATATATCAATGTTCAAATATTTCTCACAGAACAGTTTGCCTTTTGTTTAAAGACTAAGCTTAATTAAACTATGTTGAGTTTATCCCACAATGAGTTATTAAGGCAAAAGTATCCTTATTCTTTTAAAGGCCATGCATACACATTTGTTTGGTTCAAGCCCCTGACCATCAGGGAAGCGTGCATTGTAGGAATTGTTTGCTTAGTACCAACTTACAAACAGTAAGCCAGTTTATATTAAGTCTAGGGGAGCCACTTTCAACCAGGGTTCTCTTTGGAACCCTAGACATTTATCTGTCTTATGGGTGGTATTCAGACCACCACTGTTAAAAGAACATTATTTCAGCTCAATGAACCGGATTTTCATATGGGGTTTTGAGATCTTGAAATAACTTAAAGGGTTCCTCTGGGGTAAAACAGCTGAGAAAAGCTCTAGGGACTTCTGGTATCCATTCAGGTATGAGACAGGTGCACATGTAATCAATTTAAGTTCTCTGCTTTTTCATTTTTGTGCTATTTTTGAGCTTTAGTACAGTTACATTTAAATACCAAACTTTGGGTTTGGGGTACACCGGGACATTCTCCTCCACCATCCTTAATGTATCAAGAATGTGCAGAGCAGGTAGAAATGTGCTTTCTGTACAAGGATTGCTGTTACTGTAGGTTTAGTACAAGAACATAGTCAATTTATAATATTACTAGAAAGGCATACCAAGACATGAGAACAATTTTATAAATCTAAGTTGTATTGTGATAAAGACTCTTTTTGTCATGTCCTATGCTCATCTCTAATCCTATTTTGAAAAGCAAACAATTCTTATTTTGCTTGCTACTTCTTTCCCACTAGATGCTAAGCTATTTTTTTCTAGTTTCCTTGATCTCTTTTACTCGCTGCAGAAACTGTTTATCTGTCTCTGCCATCTTGAATGCTGATTAGTAAAGGCAGTTATATTTGCTCTGACACTAGACTGATGCCTTTTTAAAGTACTGCCTGGTGCAGAAGCTTTGGGGGAATCTTTAATATTGACTTTAACATATTTGTGCAGAGAACTCACTGAGGGATTGCTCACAATTAATTGCATCCATGAGTTGAAGTGTTCATTAATTATTCCAACCTTCCCTCTCGCTGTTTGATATGGGCATTGCCAGACCAGCTCCTTCTGTTTTTGCTTTTCAGTTACTAGCTAAGAATAGAATTACAATCAAACTCCTGTTCCCTATTGGTAACTGTCTGCTTGACATGCTGAAAGCTATAAATTCTAGAGGATCTTTATAAAACATTGTGAATAGCAGTGTGGGTTCAAAAATATATTAATTTTATGTCATGTTTCATTACTATACAATAGAATTTTTGTCACATTTTTCTTGACTCAGCAAATGTGAGTATAGGCAGTGCAGCAATATAGAATATAATGCGGAAAGTGCCATTATCCAGCTTTTTATAATCTGAACTGTAGTGGTGATGTATTTCCAAACCAATAGTCACATTAGGTTATTATAACACCTTAGGAAATAGCAAACACTGTTTCCATTGTTTAAAAATTATTAAGTTACACAAGAATCTTAGTTAATACTTTTCAATGAGTTAATATGTTTGCGCTTTCTAAATAAAGTTCAATAAGAATCATTTGTGCATCTACCATTTTTATTTTCTCCATTTCAATGTGGTGCTGTAGAGTATTTCCCTGTGAGTGGAAAACGTAGTGAGTGGAATATTTTGATGACAAGCTTTGTTTATTACACATTATACATGAGCAGTGTTCAATAATTGTGATAAATGGCAAGATAAATTGGTCCAGTATTAGGGCTGGTATACATGAGCAGATCTGCTGCCAATTTTGTGCTTAACTAATTTGATACCTGAGTAATGGTTGTTCCAAAGTCATAACACATTGCACACACATTTGCAATATTCCTAAATGATTTTGTGCTGTACTTTCACTTTGTCCTATAATGTGTTTGCTTTTTAGCTTGATGACAATCATATCAGACATATAAGATGTTTGCTATTTATCTATATTTATTTATGGGTGAAACACGCCGGGTAACAAGACAATTTACAGGTTTTCGGCTTATTTACACTATACGCGATTAAGGTTACTTAGAAAAGGCAAACTATGTTTAGTTTAGCAGTTTCCAACCCATGATGACACAATGGGAGATGGATTCACATATCTATTCTTTGATGTATATTATCATTTGTAACAATCCTTTCTAAATGTATTACTTTAAAATCAGCCTTGAAACCCTACTATTTCCTTTCTTCCTTAATGCTTATATGGCAGGTGTCATCCTAATAGTTAGTACACTATTCAGTAGGAGCAAACCCACCGTTCAACAATCATCAGATAGTAATTGTTACCATTCATACTTTGATAGTTACTATTTATAATATTTACATTCCCTTGCATTGCAAGTTTCTTAACATGCTGGCTTTGTGGAGAGGGCAAACACACACAAATTACACTTTCTACTGAGTCTGTAAAACTAGCAATGTAGACACAAGAACAAATGATTCTGTCTGTTTGATTCAGAAGCCAATTTGCATAGCAGTATCCCCACAATCTTCAGAAACTAGGACATATTGGAAATAGGAAATAGTGAAAACCATGTCAGTAAGTGGTAGAGTTCATCTTAAAAATAGCATTCCTAAGAAATAATGCTATGTTAAATTTACCAGATCTGTGGGTATTCAAGAGTGGAGGAGATGGCAAGATCAACATCAATTTACGGTGACTGAACCTTTTTTGGGATGTGAAAGGAATTATACCTTCTAAATGCTATTTTAGTCTATTACTTCAGTTGTAAACTCTCTTTGTTTACGCTCGACTTCCATTTCTATGAGATGTGTGTTGTATTGATTAGCATGAGTGCTCACCTTTATAACTGTAGTAAGGAAAACCTTTTGTAGCAGTGGTGTTATTGTGGTTTATCTTGGCTATGAATTATATTAGTGACTGAAGCATAACTTCAATAAATATATGCACAGATTCCCAATCAGCTGTGTAAATGTGGAAGAACTAATATAGGTTTCAACTCTTGTCCTCCCTCCTCTACTCACAACTGTCGATAAATTGAAATTGTCGTTTGTATTTGTGAGTGTTTTCTTAATTAAGACCTCCTAAGAAAGCCTTTTGTATTGATTCATTCCATTATCCCATTGATTAAGTGCCCTGGCTGCGAGGCCTTTCTCTTTATCGGGAAGCAGAAGCGTGCAGTCGTTAACCACAGATGTGAGTAGTAAGTAACATATCAACTCCTGCCAAACTGGCTGGCAGTTTAATGAGGTACTGGCATCCATTCTATTGAAGGAGCCCCCTCTTCTCACTCTGCTATTTCAGCCATGCATATAAACACAAATATCTATTCTCAAATGTATTTGATATCATCTAACCCCTTTATGTGTGGGGTATGCTTTGTTGCCATTTTCCTGGGACTGTCACTATAGTGTTAAGTGTACACCTAATCAATGCATAAATGTTTATGCAAATAGCCTGAATTTATGCAGTTTGAACACTTTAGGGACTTTGTGTGAAGATGAAACGGATGACAAATTCTCATATTGCTATGGAAAACCGTTACACAAACAAAGCTTGTTATTTAGATTTCTCACATCTGACACGGCTATTAGATGGGCTTGCCACTTCTGATTGGTGAAGGACTATAGTATATTGACATAAAGGAGAACAGCAAACCAAGTTTTTTTTTTCTATTATATTAACAAGTCATTATTTTTCTGTTGTAAACCCCTGTGCTAATCAGAACAATTTGGGAAAAATTAAATGATTACTAAAAGCTGATTTCTGATACTACTGACCAATCTCCACTTAAAAATTAAAAGCAAGTTTATTTTTCTTGGGGTGGGGAATTGTAGGCTTAATAATCAAATAGCATTTATATTTTAATCGTCCAAAGGGCCTGTGCACACATAGAATATGTGTTAAATGTATTTAATGTATTGTTTGTTATACTGTTTAACAGAAAATGTTGTTAAGGGCTATATTTGCTCAAGCTGTTACTCTTTTTACAGTCAATATGAACTGCACAGATACACCCTTTAAATCTGGACACTATTTTTAAAAAAATGTATGAAGTGTGATATTCCTGTATTCACAATAATAAAATCAGCTTTTGCTGCATTATTTAGTCCAGAGCTCTCTCTAACAGTCATTCTTTTCATCCACTAGATGCCTTCAAAGATGCCCCCATAATGGCCAGGCTGTCATAGACCCCCTTCCACCACTACCTACCTCTGGGACAGATTTACCACATAATGTGAGTTCCAAGTAGTATGGAACTACACAACGTTCACGTGTCATTATGTGAGTGCATTTCTGTACAGTCGTAGGGTCTGCTGGGAAAAATTAGGCAGAGCCCATTATGTATCTGGACCTGCCAGAAGACTTGTGGCTGAGGCATATGTATTGTGTTTCCCCCTCATAGCACTGTTTAAGCTTGGTAAACTTCTCTAACTTGGCTATAGGAAAGGAGACACACTCCTCTTCTCTCTGGCATGGTAGTACTCAGTGCCTAAAGCGGAAGTAAACCCAAAACAAAAAAATCACACTTCAATCCCGCAAATCAGTCTATCCGTCGGGAGGTTTCTTCCATCGGGTCCCACGTCGTCCTGGTATCTGTCTTCTCCTACATCTATACCTCTCTTCTTCAGCGTTCTTCTTCCTACGTCACCCAATCTTGCACTGTGCAGGTGTCAGATCGGGTGATGTAGATTGGCTCTTGGCTGCTCCTTCTGCGCATGTCTAAAAGAAAAAAATTGCTGATCTCATGCATGTGCAGTGAGAGCAACAATTTTTTTCCCAATAGATGCAAGGGCTCCTTCTGCATTTGACATAGGTATCCCTGGAGGCTCTGTGCTCCCATTCATTCTTGATCGCCGAGGTGATCAAAAATTTAGGGGGCAGTTCCTATGAGGAAGAGGACCTGAAGGTACCTTGGAAGGACGTATTGATCAATTAGGAGGGGTGGATTAATCCTCTGATTGCTGTATGTCATAATTATACCTTCTCATACGGAGACTCTAATGTCTTCATTAAGGGGACCTGTCATCACAAAATTTCTTGGGACCTAATGATACTAAAAAATGTTATGAACAAAAAAAATAATAAAATATTGTAAAACTTTAAAATATATGTGTAAAAGTCAGGAAGCAGTTCAAACTCTAAGCAGATGGCTCCGACCAATAGCTGCTGGGATATGGCAAGCAAGAGAAAGAAAAGTGCTAAACAAATAAACATGTATAAAACTCTGGAATTGTGGATTCTGCTTTAAAACATTGGTTTGTAAGTTTGTTTCCAAACTGTTACATTCTTTAAAGCTCAACCCAGACACAATACATTTAGCACTGATGAAAACTACCTGGATAGTTTCACTGGCTAAATGATTTGTAGCTTTGTTCAGCCAGCCTTGTGATCTAAGCAGCCCTGCCAGACAGCATTTGCAATAAAGAAAAGCTGCACACAGATGAGGTCATTTTGTACTTTTCTTAGTCAGATGCAGAGCTCTGACTAATTCTAAACGCACATCCTGTCCCTGTCCTAGTCTGAAAAAAAATGGATATTTATGCCAATGTTCCATAAAAATAAAAATACGTATAAATTATTGTATATCTTGTGGACTAACAACATGTATGCTTTATACTGTCTAGGAGGAATACATTTGGGGGAGTAAGAAATGGAAAAGAATCTGGGGGTCCTGGTAGATCATGGTAGACTTTATAACCGAATGCAATGCCAAGCTGTAATATCTAAAGCTAGCAAAGTACTTTCTTTCTACAAAGTAAAAAGAATAAACTGCAGAGATGGACACATAATCCTAACCTCATCTGGTATATGCAGTCCAGTTTTGGGCACCAGCTATTGGGAACTCAGCTTTGAGGAGAGATTAGCTAAACTGAACCTATTCTCCCTTGAGAAGAGATGTTTAAGGGGAGATCACCCTGATCACCCTGTATAAATATATAAACGGTCCATACAGAGAACTCTTTTCCGAACTCTTCACTTTGAGATCATTACAAAGAACAAGAGGACACTCTTTGCGTCTGGAGGAAAAGAAGTTTAAGCTCCGGATAAGGAAGGGATTCTTCACTGTAAGGTCTGTGAAAATGTGAAATCGGCTCCCTCAGGAAGTAGTTTCAGCAACTATTATAGATTGCTTTAAGAAAAAGCAATCTGTTTTTCTAGAAGCACAGAATATAACTGTGTATTAAGGATTTAAAATAAAGATAGCAGAGACCATTGATCCAGGGAAAATCTGATTGCCTCATGAAATCAGGAAGGAGTTTTTTCCCCTGTTGAAGCAAATTGTACCAGGGTTTTTTTGCCTTCCTCTGGACCAGCCATGCCCATATATCTGGGATATGTTTATTTCCCTAGTGGTTGAACTTGATGGACTTATGTCTTTTTGCAACCCGACTTACTATGTAACTATGAAAACATCACTGGATAATATGTTCTTTTTATATCCAATTTAAGCAAGAAGTCAAAAGAAGAATAGAGTATTCGGATGGGCATTAATTTACCTGTCTGCTCTCCGTACTTAAAGTCTGCTAAAGTTCTTGCACACAATATACAGCAGCTGCAACCCAGCTGACCTGGAACCAGAGTACAAGAGAATCTGCTTATTTACAATGAATTAGGGAGGTTTATTCTAATTCTTGCAGAATTATGGACCCTTCCTATTTGCTTAATGCAGCCCTAAACTTTGGTAACCTACAGTAAAGGTTGTGTATATCATAAGTATAAAATTGTAAATTGCAGATCCTTACCTGCTTTACTGAATACTGAACATACTGAAGATTAGTGCAGCATTTATTGACTGTAATGTGTAACTTCAACCAAATAATTTTCTAGTTTTGGAAAAAACAGAGAAGGGGTGAAATCTCTGCCAAATTTTCCCTAAGTCTCTGTTGGTAAGATTCACTGCTTTCTTAATTCCTATTTCCTGATCCCACAGTGTGATCCTTAGCTGAAAAATTAAACTGTTTATTAACAGGCCTAGGGAATGATAACAAGCACATTGGAAGCACTTATTATCATATCTAACAATTCCAAAATCTCCTTGCCTTCTTCGAAAAATAAAAAGGCTAAAACAATAATTCATACTTATTAAAGCTAACACACATAGCTGAATATTTTTATAAATGCATCTTCCTTGATGTATCGTTCTCAGGTAGCATGTAGTCAGCCCCATTAACCTCTTTGGTGAATACAGGCTAAATGCGTGTTCAGTGCAGGTCAACAGAAACAAGGAGATAACCCTCATGTAGATTGTGCCTGCTCAGATGACCCATGCCATGTGTGCATTATAACCTGCATTTATCATAGACTTCAAATAGGACTGGTATTAGCGCATAGACAAATATATCCTAGTCCTAGGCATCAAGGAGTATCTGTAAGGATACAAAAATTCATCTTGTGTTTTTGAGCTGCTACATTTAGTTTTTTTTAATTCTCTGTTTTCCCTAATTTGTTTGCTTATAGGAAACTATACATAAAATGGACAAAGATTATGTCTGTGTAATAGGCCCCTAGGATTTGTTTAGCAAATGGTATGTTAAACGTGAACTCTCACCTTACTGTCCTTTTACCAGGAGATGTTTAATATATAAATATTAATATACCGGCAATGTGATAAAACTGTACAGATGTGAGAAAACATTGAACCCTTGAGAATATTCAGGATTTCTGCACAAATGGCTCCTGAAATGTGATCCTAGCTTCATAATAATAACAGCAGTGTAGTGCAAAATATAGTTTAAACAATCAAGGTCACTGATGTAAAAAGTATCTTAGTCTTTGGATAAAAACAGTTTGAGAGTGGGAAACTGGAGCCAGATGTTGCAATAAATAAGCCATGCATGCAGGCCTGATTTTGGAGTTTGACCTATGCACAAAACCAAACCAACAACAAATTAAATTCTGATATCATTGAACGTGAATTATATTTGTATGTTTTATTTGCAATATTTGATATTTTAAATTTTACATATTGATCAACATATTAAATTTATGACTTTCTAAATTTGCTATGACATTAGGAACATTGTACTGTATTTATTGTTATCTGCACACTTAGGGTAAATAAAGGGTGACATGTCATCCCTTAAAAATAAGATTTATTTATACAGTTGGCCTAAAATGTTATATTTGATTGTAAAATTGATTTGATGTCTGTATGTTTCCCACTCTTTGCACGTGGTTGTTTTACATTGTCTCTTAAAATAGTGTAATTACACTTAATACCTCATTGGACAGGACAGGTATATAGTGTTGGTCCTTTATATAGTGTGGGCTATGTTTAAAGTACATAATCGCACAAAATATTTTAATATTCCTATATTATTAGCAATATTAGCTGGAGAGGCAGCCATTTATAATTTACTATTTTACTGTATGACCAATATTTCCTTGCAGTTTTGATAACTGTGGGCTGGAACCCACCAAAACATTAATAATTCAATGTCTTTACATTGGAACACACTCACTTTTTATTACTGTGATTGAATGAAGTTATCACAGATCAAGATTGTTATGTGTTACCTCCCCCTTGCACATGACATGGGATTACCTGAGGAGTAGAATATACCTGGTCTTCACAAGCACTGCCCGCAAGGAGTCATGGGCTGGTGACTCTAGTGGTCTCTGAACTACTTTGCTGCAAAGAGGTCACCAGGTCGCAGCCCCCAGGCTCTCCTTACCAGGGGGGTGACATGGATCAGATGACTTGAGCCTAGGAATGGCTATCAGGTTGGAACACAGTGAGTCAAGGTGAGGGTGATTGAACCGGGCAAGGTCAAGACAGATGGCATACAAGAGAGAGTCAAGGTCAAATCCAGAGAATTAGAACATAGAACTAGCTGGCAGAGAGGCAGCAAACACACTGAGGATTCAGCAACCTAAGCCTTGACTTGAAGGGGTTTAAAAATGCCCAGCAGCCAATGGCAGAACAGAGTTCAATAATCTGCTCACTGGCTTCAGCACACACTCCAGAATCCCCTTCAGTTGTACACAGCCCCAGTTCCTGTGCAGGGGATGCTGAGAACAGTGGAAAAATTCACCGCTACAGGGATAGAAGTGATGCTGCACCTTTTGAACAGACGATTTGCGTGTGGAGTGGTAACAATAGTTACCTGTGAGCAGATACTTTTAGTTCTGCTGTGAGCAACCCCATTTAAAGTAAATGCATGTTCTTTTTGTAAAAGATAAGAATTATTGATGTGGTGGAGAATAGGGGCCAAAAACACTAGACATTGTAAAGAACTTGGACACAAAGCCTACTAGAAGTCCTAGTGAATAAAGATAATGGAGACCCAACACCCAGGAGATTGAAAGCCTTGACATAACTGGAAACATTTAAACAACTTCTCATTGGGCCATTGCTGGACTGCCAAGAAGGCCAATATTACTTTCACCGTTTAAATGACACTTGAGAATAAATTGGAGCATTTAGTTTTCACATATCTATTATTTTGTTGTACAACTGTAAATAGATTATGGATTTTTGCCATACACAGAACAAAAAACAATGTTCTTGTTTAAACTACAAGTGCTCATTGTTTTGCTGTACATTTTCACTAAATAAGTAAGATACACATTACTGTACTTACATTTTATTTTTAAAATCCGGTATTCTTTGTTCTCTATGGGCAAATGCCCTAACCAAAATCTTTGTCACTATCAGTGTTTGCAGCACACTAATGGAGCTTTAAATGTCAGGTTTTCATTTTTCTTGCATGGTTAAATAGATTTTATGGATTACAGTCTTTATCTGTTATCGTCTCTGCCCATCATACTGCACCTATCACCTCCTTCCCAGTGTATAGTACTGACAATTTTTTTGTAGGATTATGCCACTAACTACATATTGCAACTTTTTTTGAATGTAAAAATGTGACAAGTGCCACCAAGTTCATGTACATCCTATACCTCTTGTCTTTCAAAAAACATGACTGTAGAAAAGGTCAGTGCCCACTCCATGAGTCCCCATGTCATCATAACTGTCTATACCACTACTGCGTGCTTTACAGGGGTTAATACACCAACGCTAATTGCCAGGAGAGGCAGACAGAAATAGAGCAAAGGAATGTGAACAATAATTACTTTGTCTATCTAATTACCAGCAACAAACAAGACACGCAGGGAAAACAACAAACTTCTTGACAGCATCAATCCCAAGACACCAGCTGCTTATTACATTTTGTCTAAGGAATGGAGCGTGCCTTGCTTTTGATTATTGCAACTGTGCCACCGATCAACTGAGCAATTAACGGAGCTGACAATTGGAGAGAGCTTATTTAAAGAGTACGAACCCACAGAGAGAGGATTGTTTTATTTCTGAACATTTGCGTCCCTATGCACTTCACTTCATCAAACTCTGTCTCTCCACTGTCTGAGAACAGTATTTTATCACTTACTGTACATCGGCTCTGTGAATTGCTGTGTGCTTTTACCATTGCTGGCCTTTTATGATCAGTTGAACATATAACATGTATTCTAAGGATCTTTTTGGAGGAAATGTTCATCAGTCAAAGAATTATATTTTTCTGTGTTCAGTACACATTGTATGCTGAGGCACTTTATAGATTAAAACTAGTGTGGATTATGGAGAAACCATTGTTTGCAATTTCAGAAGGCTTTTTTAGACTTTAAAGGAAATTTCCGACAGCATAAAATTCACCTATACATTTCCAGAATAACAGGCTGTGTTCACGGTTCCTATTGCGTAGTAAACTTTAGGGATGCCTGCACTAAAATTAAAAATCAGTTTGTACTATTAGAATGAATTTGTTATCACAAACATTTTGATATGTTTATTGTTGAATTAGATTGCATAGCCTGCAGTGGCTAGCGGCATGAATCATGCATGCAATGTGTTAATGCAATTATTTAGGGTTATTGCATGCTAAAATTGAATGTGGAACTGCACATTTAATTCCAAACAATACAGAAAGCTGTAGACCTAGTTAAGAATGTATTCCTGTAACTTGCCTATAAATGAGTCTTGTGTGTATTTTAGGTTGGCTAGACTGGACAGGATATAGTCTTTGACCCTATTTGTCTGCAGTATTTGGGATGACATTCCTGAAACATATCTGGGCCAGCTTTTAAATGCTGACCTAAAAACAAGCTTTAAAAAGTTGGTGCCAGAATTCTGTGAAGAATGTGGGCACCAGTTTTTTAAGAGGTAATCCATGTCTGTAAGTTTAACATGCATGAGGATGGGCAGATTGCTATACTCCATAGTTGATTGCTTGTGCGAGCACAGTATTGCAGATGCTAACTTTTAGGAGGTCAGCATACTGCCAAGCCATATTTTCATTTGTGGTCTGTCCCTACTCATTCTTCTTCAAGAGGGTGCATCCCAGATGTTCTAATCTAAAACTGTAGCTATCCTTTAGGAGATATAAAGTATTTATTTGTGTTTATTTTTCTGCAAAGTTTCAGTAAGGTTTTGAGCATTTCTGCTTTTTCTTACTAACCCAAATCTATATCTCTAGACATCTTACCAAGCTTGCAGTGACATGCTACAGTCCTTTGACACAGACAGAATTTCTTTAAACATGTAGTAAAAGATATAAAATCATTTACAGTTGCACTTGCATTTCATGTAAGCATACATTTAATATTAAATATTGTGTCTTCAGCCTGTCCTGTGGTTTTGACTTTTCTTATGGTTTCCTGACTGTCAACCGGAATTATCTTGACAAGACAGCAGCATGGTCAGGTTGCTTTTTAGAGCGTTAAATGCAGTATGATGAAATTTGTCATGGATGTCTTTTGGGGGTCTCCAGGTGTGTCATGCAGAGGGGAAAGGATCCCAGCAGGTAACTCTTAGGCCTCAATGTGTCTGCTAACTACACGAAGACTCCATTTGTATCCCACTGTGTCTTGTCCTGCTTAGCATTCGTCTGAGATTTATACCAGGCCAGTAACATGCAGTAAAGTCAAGGTGGCTGAGAGAAATGACCTGATTCTCTTTTGCAAGGACCTAAGGGACTTGAAGCCAAATCTTTCTGCTTCCTTAGGTTACCATTTCCAGAGCAGACCTCCATTGTGCAAGAAGCAAGTTAGGTGGAAGGAGCATTGCTAAACCTCCAGGGTCCCAGTAGTAGCACGGTCAAAGGTAATGTATAGTGAAGTGGCTCTTTTACCAAGTGTACTCAGGGGCGATAGCAATGCTTTTAGGCAGGGTTCTAGTCGATGGTATTGATTAGTTGATCTGATAAGATGACGGACTCCTTGATGTGTTAAATGTCCTCCAGTCTGGGATATGTGAGTGTGCAAGGAGTGTGCATGGCTGCTCCCTGTGGACAGCAGTAATGCAGTCCTGGCCATGATCAAATTGCACCATGCATGCCAATTCCCATTAAGGTCTACCTAGTCAGGTTTAGCAATTCTTTTGTATTTCTTACATCTGCTGTTGACTCCCAAATCTATATATATATATATATATATATATATATATATATATAAAAGTATTGTCCCATTTACATGCATGCGCAGGAGTTATGTCACTCAGGCCTGACCTAGCAAGATGGCTGAAGATCCCGAACCTGAAAAAGAAATATGAAAAATATGCCAGCATTTGAGCGAGTAGTGGTGAGTTTAGTTTACAAAAATGTGACCAGTCAGGTAAATTTGATTTGTTGTAGAAATGGCATCCCTACAATAATCTGCCTTCATTGCTGGTAAACTAGGCAACTATTGTCACACCACCTTTTGATGACAATGGCCAGATTTCCAGTGGAATATCCCATGTAGTTGTTTGATCAGCCATCTTCAGGTATCTCATTAAGTCTAATGTTATCTGTAGATACAAGGTTTGTTTAATGTGGCTGAAACCAACTGTAGAGAACAGCAATCATTTCATGTCTTCTGCTGGCATTACTTTTTAATAAAATGAGTAAATTGTAATATTACAAATTGTCTTTGTAATATTAGAAAAAAAATTACAAATGATACAGAACAACAGATTCCTAAATCAGTCAAAAATAGTGAGCTTTGCTGCTGTTCAGTAAAAACTCCCATAAATAGTTTTCACTCAGTAGGGTTAATTTACTAAGGGTTGTTACTAAAGTATTCACTAAAAGATAGGATGTTAACTCGGCACAGTGAATTTTCCTCTTGCAAGGGATATTTTAGCTTAGAAAATGAGATAAAGCTGATAAAACTTTAGCCAACTAGTCATGTTCCTTGTATGTGATTAGGTATTCTTTGCAAAGTGATGTCCCTTTGCAACAGGCAGGGTCAGCAGTGGACTGCATACAGGAAATCCCCTAAAGTTGAATAATTCAAATCATGTAAACACCATACCAGACTGATCCTGTTTTGCACTGAAGTCATACTGGCAAATAGGACAGGTGATAATGATGATTTTGACTGGTCTGGTCTGGTGAAGGGGTATAGGTAAATACAGGGAGATCCACTAGGAATCTGTTATTAGAAAAAGGCTAAGAATCCTAATTTGAACAGTGATACTCTTTTCCATTTAATTTCCTAACTATACTGCCATTTCTAACTTTTGAAAAATTGTTCTTGCCTAGATGGTAATTTGTTTGCTTGAGGCTGCGTATACATTTTCGAAAATAGTTGGAAAACATCTTTCACAGTCCTTTCCAGCAACAAAAGACTGAACGATTCATGAACGCGTGCTGTACATACAGCACCGTTCGTTCTGCTCTATGGAGAGGGGAGGAGAACGACAGAGCCGGCCCCCGCTGCGCTTTCTCCCCTTCACTTTCACTAGGACCCATCGTCATTAGTGGATCCACCAGGACGGATCCATGAACGACAAACACTGTACACATGCCAGATTCTCATCCAACATCAGCCCTGAGACAATTATCAGACAAGAATCATCTGACGTGTGTAGCCTAAGTGTTTTCTGAGTAACCTGGAATTAATGAGCAGATAAAAATGTTTTTACCTTTACACTTGTTTAACTGGCTGCATGCTTGCTCTTGGTCTAGGAATTAGATAATTAGTTTAATAATCAGCTAAGCAACCGTTTTAGGTGTTTTTTCTCAAATTTAAGCAACCCAACAAATTTTACTCCTAGATACACAGAAACAGAAAGTGTTACAAAGAGATTTAAACAGTAGTGACAAGAAAAACAAAATCAAATATCAAATAGCTAAGGCAAAGTTCAACAAAGGATGCCCTACTACATGGCTCAGAATATGCGGTTGTGGTAACATGTCAAGCTGCTAAGCAATGTTTTAACTGGCACAGGAATGCAAAACTAAATGTTACTGTTTTCAATGACACGCCAAGTATTAAGCAGTATATTTTGAAATGCATACTTGTTTTTTTTTCTTTTTTAGATTTATCTATATTAGTGCACTGCTCCTTTGAAAACTACTTCCTATTTTAACCATCTTGGGGGTTATGTGCCACTATGATTTCTTTTGTTTTTATGCAATACTTTTTTTTATTTTTGATCTAGCTCTGTAGTGGAAGGTTTGTATAGCTTTCCCCATTGCTGTTTTGATTTGCTTTCAGGATCATCTAGTGTGCATTCCTTTGGAACTAAAGACCTTCAATTTTCACAGATATGGTTTCCAGTGTTGTGGCCTTGGTTAGTGGATCAATAGACTAGTTCTTACATACAAAGATGTATATGTTCACTATAGGAGTATACAACAGATCTTTGCTTTGTGAGCACATATAACTGCAGACTAACTCAGCAGAACAAATGAGACATCATACTCTGAAGAATTTGTTTTGTATTGTTCAGCTGTGAAAATAAAGCAAGCTTTGTACACCGACTGCAACGAAAGCTACCCTGGCTGCCTTTGAAACCAAATACGCTATTGTGAGATGCAGCCTTGTGTACCGGACAGCACAGGAATCTTATATGCTTGCTGTAAGCCTCCAGTTTACAATTGCCAGGGCGTACGTGAGATCAGCATGCTGGACAAACACGTCTTCACTGTGCTCAGGTATCTGCTATTATGCAAGTTTCAGGAGTTTACCATGTGATCAAGGTCTCAAGGGTCACTCACTCAGAACTAATCAGCTGTCAGACTTCCCACCATTATGGAAAGAGGGGCATGAAGGGTTCAGTCTCTGCGACTTGCAACAAAAATACACAGGGGTAAATCAGTTGAGAAAATTAGAGAGAGGCTGACAAATTGCAGGTTATTAGGCTATTTTCTATTAGATACTTTGAAAGTTCACCACCTCCCCAAGGTTCCCATCAAATTCTCATTTCCCAGAATTTCTGTTTACAAATTCAAGTGAATTATGTGTACCACAAAAACCAAAAACAAATAAATGGTAACCTTTTTAGTCACAAGAATCACAGGGTGAAAAGAAGAAAAGAAAAACAGATTTAGATGAGTTGTGTAATCTCTTTGCTGCTATTGCTCTGAGAAACGCATCATCGGAATACTTGGCGTTTTCCAGATCAATGCTTAGAGCATTACAGTAAAATCTATTGATTAAAAACAGGAGGTATAATGTTGGCCATTTAGAATGAGAGTGAGGCAATGCCAGGGAATAATTTATCCTCTGACTTCACATTAACCTTTTATTGACTTACTTGAAGGCTTATAATTAACGCTTACTTTAGCTAAAGTAGTTTTCATTTCCTAACTATATGACCAGTGCTTGCAGAGGCACATGACACCCCAGGCTTATTCTGGATGTATTGCTCTATGTGGTCATTTATTAGGTTCCTCTGCATGGATGTTAGGATTCATTTCAGTACTGTAAAATTCATTTCTGAACAAGTTTACAGCTTATAAACTAAAAAAATAAAAAAGAAAAAAAAGAAAAAAAGCTGTTTATGGTTTTAATTTAAAGCAGAAGGGTACATTTCCAGTGATTTGTGTACTTATTTTTATGTGCCACACAAAAAAACAGGTGTAAGTTTATAGCTAAATAGTTATTGATTGCGTGATCAGTTCAGATTAAAAATAAATAACTGCATTTGGGAAAATATGCAAGAAAGCTCCACATAGCTAACATGGTTTTTAGAAGCAATAAACACATTTAAAGTTGGTTTATAATATAAAAGCCTGTAATATATTTATTGAAGATGTTTGAATAAATAGTTGTGTTGTACAGGAGGGTGGAGTAGCAGTGTTTTACTCCAGAGTGCTGATTTCCAGTTTGGTCATTTTGTTGAATACAGTTATCTACAAATTGTATACCTTATTTTTAATTTTTATTTTTCATAGTGAAAAATATTTATATTTTATATAAATTTAATGTAGCTATGATGTAATTTTGTAATTTTCCAGGTGGATCATTTTACGACCAACTGGCGTTGATTGCTGTAATTTCCTATAGTGAATGACACAGGGGCTGCCACTCCCTCATCCTCGCCCCTCCCCGTTCCATAGAACTGAACAGTGCTGTTTGTACATTGTTGTTTGTTCCACTGTCACTGAAAACCATTACAAAAGATTGTTTCTATGGATAGAAATCTGGAGTGTGTACAGTTATATTGTTACTGTATTATGTAGACCAGACTAATAAATGCATTTAGGTAATTAAGGGATATGGCATTACATAGCTTTTTGAGCTTGTAATACTGCAACAAATGATCTCCATGATTCTGGTAATTCCATTAGCACTTACTAGTAGTTTAGATCTAGGCCATTGTTGTATGTAGACACTAGCAGTGGATTAGGGGAAACCAAAAATAGGCAGATGAATGAAACTGATTGTAAAGCTTACCTTCCTAATAATCTAAACATCAATGTATCTGTTCCACTGAGTAGGGCAAATCAAAAGCTAGGTACACACGTGCAGTAATTATCGTTTGAAAACGAATGATTTACAAATATTCCCGATTATTTTGAACGATCGTATTGTGCACAATTCTGTACATCCTGTAATGATACGATCGTTCAAATATAATCCACCAATCCACCAATAATGTACACACTAGATTTGACCGTTTAAGCAATCGTTTGTGAACGATCGTTCAAACAATGCAGGAAGTGACATGTACAGGAGAAAGAGTATCACAACAATCCACGATCACTGAACGACCGTGCACACAATAGATTACAAACAATTGTCGCCCAATCAGATCCACTGGGACGGTCGTTCGTTTCCAGCGAGATTCCTTGCTTGTCGGTGACCAGTCGTTGTGCACATTTTTTGTTAACGATTATCGAACGATCTTTCGTAGATCATTTGTTTTCAACAACAATTATTGCACATGTGTACGCAGCCAAACTACAATACTCAGTTTGAACCCACAATCTCCTATGACTTAGGACCAGGCATGCACTGTCGCATATTGAAATTTGAAGAAGTGTGTGTTTCTTTACTTGACCAAAGTTTTTCAGACCCTGAGAATGTTTTCCATTGTTGGGGTACGATATAGAAAGTTTATAGATTGCAGTGAATACAATCTGGTTGGTATTACTCAAAGGCATATTAACCTAGAAACCGTAATGCTTAATAACATGATAAAGTAATGTAATGCATAAGTAGTTATTCTGAATTTGTTAAAATTACAAAATACTCTGTTTTGCAAATACACGGTTTCAATTAAAATGATTAAAATTTAAAAATAAAGCCAAATTACATATTAGTTTATATATGACAGACATTGGAAGACATGGATTGCAGGGGGTCCCTGTGCCACAAACTGTTTGACTCCCCTTTGACACTTATCAATGCTGCTTCACATGTGTGCATGCCCACTGCCAGGTATATTCAGTCTGTCGTTAGCAGAAACCCACATGGCACCACAATATGTTACACCTGCATCTGCCTGTTTTGCTTTTGTTCCCTGACACATCTCATAATTCATCACCCAGTGGCTCCAGCTGTACTATGAGTTCATTTGTTGTGATGTTACAGATACCAATTGATCTGTGAGGCTCAGATGGTACACAGGAAGCAAGGATGCCATTTTAAAGCTTACACTGGCCCTAACATTAACTTTGGAGCGCAATTTCCATCATTTCAAGTAAATCAAAGCATACAAACCATAGCTGACAGCATTATGTAATGATCTGTGTGTAGGAAAACATGTCTGCTCAACACCACTAACTATTTTTGTTTGCTGTTTTATTTATTGTGTTATACTTTGTTGAAGATGGCAGCCCAGGATCCAGACATTACACATTTACAACCTGCATGCTCCTACAAAGTAGTAGGAAAATCGTAGGGGTCCAGAGCTACCGATCTACTCCTCCAACACTCTACACCCTGTGTCACTATTGAGGTAAAAAAATTCAAAAAAAAAAAGATAGATTTTCAGGGTACCAATCTTTAATTATGAGTCCCTGTCAACCTTAACCACCTGAGCGTTACACTGAGGTCTAGATTTCTGTACCAAAAGTGATCCACTGTTTTTCATGAAATTTTTTTTTTTAAATTGT
>NC_092866.1:24813898-24839733 GCF_032062135.1 Pyxicephalus adspersus
CCGGTCCCGCTGCACCCGACACTGGAGAGGGAGATCGACGGACGACGATGGACGGAGGACGACGCTGGAATAGGAAAACGACGCTGGAATAGGAAAACGACTCTGGATGTGCACAGCGGGACCATGGAGGTAAGGATGTGACAAAAATACAGGCTTAACCATCCTAGCCATTTTTTTTTGCCCGTACGAAGGTCAGGCTTAACGGCTAGGTGGTTAATGCTTGCACTTTTTCCACATTTTGTTTTTGTTTTGGTTTGGTAGTCTGAAACTTTTTTGTTGGTCGAAGAAAAGTAACAAACATCAGAGTATAATTAATTGCAGTTAATGTTATGTTATGTTTAATATTTAAAATGACTATCTTTTGTATAGCTGATGTAATTCGTATGCATAAAATAGGGCAGCACAGTTGCTCAGAGAGAAGTGCTCTGGCCTTTGCAGTGCTAGGTCCCAGACTCGAATCTCAGCCAAGACATTATCTGCATGGAGTTTACAGGTTCTCCCTATGTCTTCGTGGGTTTTCTTCCGGGTACAAGTTGCTACCCCCCCCCCAAAAAAAAAATTGACCTTAGACTTTATTAAAGACAAATGACTGAGGTAGGGACATTAGATTGAGAGCCCCTTTGAGGGACAGCTAATGACATGACTGTAGACTTTGTACAGTGCTGCATAATATAATGACGCTATATAAATACTGTGTAATAATAATAGTAGGTACCCAGAAGAATCTACATTGTGGTCACATACCACAAACAGCTCCTCAGGGATTCTTAAAGCAACTTAAATAAACTAGTTCCTGAAGTTATTCTTGGTCCTGGCCCTTCCTTCCTCTTGGCTTACTATTGTTCTTTGCTTGATTACTGATCAGTAGTGAGGTACTAGTGGGATGGTATTAATCCAAGCAGGACTTTAGGTGGACCTTTTTACTAAGAGATAATGTGAATTCTCATTTATGAGCTGGTTCTAAATATACAACTTACCTGGTTGACCTTTTAATTCTCTGTCTATAATTCCTTATTCACTGACTGAGTATGCAGCTCTGGTGTTTAGCTAATTGGCACACAGCTGAATGTATGGTTCAGGTGTTCTTTAGAATGAGTTTAGCAATGTCAGTTTACATAATCTCTCAGTGGAAGGTCTGCTCCTATGACCTAAAATAGCCATTTTATAAAAAAATAAACCTTATAAAATTTGCTAAGCCTAAAGCAGAACTAAAGTCCTAATTTCAAAATTCATGATCAGGCACATGCCCAGCTTATTATAGGAACCTAGGACAACCGGGACTGAATGAGCGCCTATGCAAGCACCCTGGCCTGGTCCTTCAAGATGACCAAAGAGTGAAAGCAGGAAGATAATAAGGAAGGATATTGAAGACAACTTTTGTGACAGAACAGGGACAAGTCAGGCAGATAAGGTTATTTTATTGCATAGCCTGTCCCTAAAATTACAAAAACACCACTTACCTTTACTTCCGCCATGATTTGGTCCTCAGATGCCCTGAAATCCTCCTTCATCCCAGCGTGGAGGCCATCCTCTTCCTTCTTTTTCTTTTTTTTTTAGCTAGGTTCCCCGATCTTGCACTTTTCTCAATGCCTGAAAAAGCCTCTTTTGCTTATTCGCAAGATCGGCATGCACAGAAGGAGCAGTTCAAAGCATCCTGGGATACATGACGTAGGAGCTTTGTTCTCTGTTTCAATAAGTTCTACACAGTGCCATCTGTGGTTGTCACTTCAAGCACCCTTCCTCTATTACAAAATCTCTTTGGTGTAAGGAGTCCACTCCTATCACAGACATTAATTTAAAGTTGATTAATGTACACCTAGCTTTGAGGGCCATAGTTGGCTTATTCTAATGAAAAGTTCAAGGAAGGCTTTAACAATCATTACATGTGTATAGTTCACTATTATTGCCAAGAAACCCAGCCTAAGGAATGATATAGCCATCACTGGAGCGCACGTATATATGGACAGGAAGAGGCTTCAATGAGGTTAGTGCACTGCAAAAATTGAAAGGCAAGTGTTTTATTTTAAAACAATGGCAATTATTGTGGAAAAAAAAAGAATGTTTTAGCATGCTAAATGTCATTCTGTAATTGCATGCATCTACTTAAAAAAAATCTTGCCTAAAATAAGCCTGGATTGACACAGACCCTTTAGTGGGTGCTTGATCCACCTCTCTAGAGGCAATCACTTCCCAACTCTAGCTAGCTCCAGAGGTAATCGCTCTATACCCAAATAAATGGGATAGCACAGGCTAATTAAATTGCAGATATTGATGACTAATTTGATATAATTCCTTCCTAAACGGAAGGTGTTCATCCACATCTGTTTCCTTACATGTCTAATCAAAATCAACAATCAAACAGGGATCACTTTTTTAATGTAGGCTGTGATGGTACAGTCTAAGTTTTGACTACATTATCCAATCTGTACTATTACTGTACAGTTTTTTTTATAAAATGAATAGGAAAGACAAATGTTTATGTTGTCTAATGTTTTTTTCTATCTTTTTTTAGAATTAACAATCTAGCTGCTTTTCCCAGGCATCCCATATACATCTTTTTAGTCCATTTTGTAGAGTTGGCGTGATTTATACCATTCACCACATACCCTTCTGGCAATAGAAAAGTTAAAAGTTCCTTCTTCTCCACTGAAATCTTCAACCATTTCAACCTCTTAATACAAGTGTTAGAATATTCATGCCAGAAGGCCGATTACCCATTGCCTGTCCCTTTAATCCTTTTCTTTTAAATAACTAATGAGAAACATTTAAACTCATTACTCTTCCTGTGGGGGCCTGCAGGTCGGCTAATCTTATTATTTATGAAGTGATGTGCTCTGTGATAGTACTTAGTGCGTGTTAACAGATGCTATTATCTCAAGCTGAATCGAGAATGCAGGAGATATATGAGAATGTTATATGGTGATTCCACAGCAGGCGTGTTATGTACGACGGGCTGAGTGTAGAGGACCACAGAGAGACAATAAAGCACGCCACGACACTAGCTCAAGAAGTGCCAGAAAGTCATGTTACAAGTCCATTTATAAATCCCAAGGGACAGTCACCATTAGGAAGAATTCATTTTTTATCCAGAAGGAAAGAACAGAAGCCTTTTTTTTTTCAGTGTTTTGCATTGTTTTCATATCGGGTTTCTGACTCATGTACTGCAAGAAAAAAAGTTTTAATATGGCAGTATAAAAAGATTTTAGGTTCGAGATGTGCTCCAATATGATTTATATATTTTAGAGTAGAAAATATTGTAAAAACAATCACACTGTATAGTTATGACCCTTCCCTAGTTTTCATAAAAGTTTAAGTAAACCCATTACAATACTAAGCACATCAAACTAAATATAAGATATAAACTGTTCCTATCATTAACTTGTGCCTTGCTATTGCATTGCATTTTCTGGCTGAAAATTAAAATGTCCTGAAAAATCTGACAAATTGTGTGTGCAAATGTAATTAAAATCACAAAAAAACAATAGTAATAGGTGGCCTTTGGATTTCCGAATTCTGGTACATTTCACTGAGTATTCCTAATTAACATAGCAATAGCCTCTTTAATGTGATTGCTGTGTTAATTAGGTCAGTCAATTGTAGCAGAATTAATTGAGCCATTTTACACCTATTTCCTTAGAAGCATAGTGACCCCAGCTCTTACTGGCCTCTCACAAGTACAGAATACTAAAGAAGTGGCAGAGTGAATGAAACTGCATCAGATTCTGCAAAATGATCACTGTTGGTGTACTTGTCCTTGAAACAGAATACCACTGGCTTTGGCACCAACACTATAATGCCTTAAATAGATTGTAACAATACAATGCTGATTTATGCTTTTTTGAATGCTTCCTTTGTGGCAAAAAGCCAACAAAGAACTCATGAAATATTTGATTGATAGAAGGGTAATCCAAAGGCATCCTATCCATCAATACCTTTTGGTATAATGCAGATTGATACTTGTGTAATAAAAATAGAATGTGTTCTGTTGTAATATATCATATTCCTTTCAGTGACCAGTGGATTTAACAAGAGAATTTAAACACTTTTGATTTTTAACACACTTGTACATTTGTGACATTTGTGTACATACCTGTTGTATTGTCCTGTAAGTCAGCTGCATGTGTTTTTGTGAATGAATACATTATTTTAGGGATGTTTTATTTGGACCTTAGGGATGTCTTATTTGCATCTTAAATGAAATATTGATATTCGGTATATATTAGATAAATTTGTATTTATAAAATTATATTCAGTATTTAAAGTTTTACACATACATTTCTACAAGCAGAGAATTAGCACAATTTTCTAATTGGAACCAAGAGGTTGACGTGGTAGATTTAACATGCATTGGGCTGTATGGGTAAAGCAAATGGATGGATCTGTGTTTTTTGTTTTCTGTTTTTGCAAATAAATATAAGGCGAACCCAAAATATTTTTTTTTAAATATACTAAAAACAATCAAATCTGAGCATGTAGGACCCTTTAATGATGTCTCAGATTTGGTAATTGGTGATAAAGAAAAGATACATTTACTAAACACTTTTTTTAAGGAAATGGCAGAGCTTAAGTCCAAAATGCAAATAGCAATGGAACTGTCTTTAATGAGCCATAATTGTTCAAAATTGTTATGAGAAACAGTTGGATAAAATTAAGGTTGATAAAGCACCAGGAACTGATGGATTACACCCACATGTCCTCAGAGAGCTGAGCTCCGTTATTTCAAAGCAATTGTTTTTAAATTTTTAGAGACTAGGCACTGGCATGGTACCAATGGATTGGTGTAAGGCTAATGTGGTACCTATCTATAAAAAGGGAGCAAAGACATTATCAAGTAACTACACACCGATAAGTTTAACTTCTATAGTTGGAAGGATCTCAGAGAGTTTGCTAAAGAACCACATATAAGAGTTTCTGCTAGAAAATAATATTATAATTGATAGTCAGCATGGCTTCAAGAAAGACCAAAGTTGTCAAACAATTTTACTCTCCTTTCTATGAGGAAGTAAGTAAACAAGTAGACAGTGGAGTAGCAGTTGATGTAGCGTACTTGGACTTGGAAAAAGCATTTGGCAAAGTACTACACAGAGGGTTAATATGCAAGTTAGGGTTTATAGGTTTTAAATAGATAGAGAACTGGCGTAAAGAGGGCATCCAAAAAGTAGTGATTCATTATTCATACTCTGCTTGGTCTAAGGTTATTAGCGGTGTACCCCAGGGTTCAGTGTTGGGACTATTTAACATCTTTGATGTAATAAATTATAAAGAGTTTGGAATTAAATGTACAATTTTTATAATCTACAAGCAGACATGGATGTACAGGTTAATTGGGCATCCGAGTGGCAAATACCTATAATGTTAATAAATGTAAAGTTTTGCACTTGGAGGCTGACAACATGCATGCTTCATACTGTCTAGGGTGAATACATTTGGGAGAGACAAAAATGTAAAGGGATCTGGGGGTTCTGGTAGATCATAGACTTAATAATAGCATGCAATGCCAAGCTGCAATGTCTAAAGCTTGCAAAGTACTTTCTTGTAATAAAAGAGGAATAGACTGCAGAGATGGAGACATAACACATATATAGAGAACTCGCTTTTCAATTATTCACTCAAAGATCATTACAAAGAACAAGAGGGCACTCTTTGTGTCTGGACAAAAATAAATTTAATTTCTGGATAAGGAAGAAATTCTTCACAGTAAGATCTGTGAAAATGTGGAATACTCTCTCTCTCTCAGAAAGTAGTACCAGCAGGTAGCTGTAGCTTTTCTAGAAGCACAGAATATTACTTGGATATTAGGTTTTCAAAGTAAGGGCATCAGAAACTGTTGATCCAGGGAACATCTGATTGCCTCACAGAATCAGGATGGAATTTTTTTCCCCCTGTTGGAGCAAATCTTTTTTTTTTTACCTTCCTCTGGATCAACTATGTCTATAGGGTTTTTATCTGGGATGTGTTTATTTCCCCAGAGTTTAAAACTGATGGACTTGTGTCCTTTTCAACATAACTAACTACGTTATGTCATGGGAGGCTTTTCATTTACTTGTTCCCCTGGAGATGCAGAGGAAAAGAGAAAAAGTGAATAGCTATTCCCCAATAGGTAGTCTTTTGTCACTGAAACAGGTTACTATCCTGAACTGTTTCCTCTTAATCTTTTGATAATGTACAAACTGTAAAATGTCAAATATTCTATTTTTTTCAATACCAATAGTCACAAGGACAAACAGAGAAGAGAAATGTCCCTAGCATGTATTAAGAGAGCAATAAAAATGTAAAGTTAAGTTTTGACCATTCTCTGCTTTTATACAAAAGGAAAGTGTGTGTGCGTGTGTGCACATGGGTGAGAACATGGTCACTTGTAGTGTCCTGGAAGATAAAAACAGATTTTGGGCTTGTATGTTGGTGATTACATAGTAGGTCAGGTTGAAAAAAGACATAAGTCCATTAAATTCAACCACTAGGGAAATAAACATATCCCAGATATAAAACCCATGGACATACCTTTATTTATTTCTATTGATTATATGTAATCTGCATTAAAAAAGAGAACAATATGAAAACTGGAAGTACAGGTTTCATGGCACAGGGATGGTAAATGGAATTGTGACTTGTGTGCCATTAATAAACCAACCAAATAATGCTGTTCTTTTTTGAAATATTGCGTTATTCTTATCTACTTTGGGTTACAATTTCCCTCAGTACTGTGACTGCTAATATTATACAATGCTTCCTCTATTTACATAAAGATTAATTCTGCTTTTGGATGTTTGTTTCCTTCTGATCTAGAGAAGCTTGTCCAGGGTATTTTATGATGCTCCTTTTGAAGTCCATATCAGGCTTTGAAGCAGTTTATTTGTTGTTTAAGTGATACTGCCTTGAATATCTAAGTGGTTAATATTTCTAAAGGGTTTCTTTTTTCATACTAGCTCTTAGCAAGTTATATAATGGTGATAAACCCCGGTTTTGGCAAGTCTAACTATGTGTATCCTACCTTCATACCATCTTCTTTTTCCAAGCGATTTTCCAAGAAAAAGTTTAGTAAAAGGTTAATGGAGATGGAAATTAAAGGTTTTGAATGGAACTGAGTAGAGCAGTTGGTGCTGGCTTACTGGCCTGAATAGTAGTTGCCTCTCCAAGTGTTTGCAAATTCTGAATTATTTTGTTTTGCTTAGATAACAATTGTTTTTATGGTTAGCAACCTAAATATTTCATATCAGTATATTCTTGTTTTTGCTTATCATTTACAAACAGGAAGAAATCTGCACAGAAGGGAACAAGATACCAAGATAAAACGACGGTGTGGGGTTTGGTGTTGTTGCATTATTCTTTCTTCATGAGATTCTTCTGCCCATTCTAACCTTTAGTTAAGTAGTGCAGCATCCTAAGGGTTTCTTCAGTCAATTCTTTTTTGATATATAGGCCAAGCAAAGATTGGTGGCACTGACTTTTTAGTGGCCATTGATTTTTATGGGGTTTTCATATTCTGCCCTTACCATACTATCGAAGCAAAGCAGAAACACTTGGAGAAACAGTCAGACCTATTTAACAATGCAGCTCAAGCTTCAGAAACCCAAAGCAACTAGTCATATTTTAATTTGTTAGGCTGGATATACCTACATCCATAGGGTTTTTTTTATCTGAGATATGTTTATTTCCCTAGTGGTTGAACTTGATGAACTTTTTTCAACCTGACTAATTATGAAACTATGTAGTATATATTTCCTATTTTACCATAAGGTTTGATATAAAAGATATATATGGGGCAAGATTGAGCTTTCTATACTTTGTACTGTAAATAAGACCATGCTTTGCTTTTATATTTTATTTAAGGTTGTTTGAGAAACTGCTAATGAAGAGTAGGTCCAAAGGCAAAAACCCACCACTGATTATGTTTCTTACATGCCATAATAATTCAGTATTTCTCTTGTTTTTCATAACTTTTGAAGGGTTTCATAAAGTATTATCAACTGATAGATTAAGACTACTGATATTAAAATGAGTTTGTTGTTAATCTTTTATCTCTTTATTCCTATGCATTACTAAAATGTACTATTGGCTGTTTTGTAATAATTAAAGTAATTGTGGTATTAGCCGGAATTCTCTTTTAAAAAATGGAGTTATTGAAGATAGCAGTGCAATGCTTTTAACACCAGTACTCTTCTAAATTGATAAGCACTGGAAATGTAAAGTGTGTTACTAGTCTTTAACTGGTTATGTCTTTTCTATTTTGAGACTAAGTATTGAAATGTGCTTAATAGCTGAAAAGCTGTTATACTTTATAAGGTAATAAATCCTCATCACTAAGGAAGAGAATAATGGATACAATGATATATTTTAATTAAGTACAATGATTTTTAATGAAATGAAACACTAAAATAAAATTCATCTGTCTAGTTATGTGATACAAAATCCTATTTTATGTAAATGTGCATTCAAAGGTACAAACAATAAAATATGGTTTGTAAAATCAGGAAATTTTCATATACGTTTTAGGGGCCCTTTTTAATACAAAAAAACTGTCAGATAAAGGATGAACACTTTTTTTCTGGTTGCCATCTTTATAATGCCACATTTATAAAAGGGCTATCATTTGAAATTTCATTCATTTGAATAGAGTACTAATTACAAACATAGTAGCCAGGGTGGTTCTGATCCCCATTGCATGGCATTGGTCACTATCAAGTGGCAATCAGACTTGATAAATGTGGCAATCACCATGTATAATACAGATCAACTTTTCAAATGATAATTACTTTCATAAATAAGGCAAACAGAAAAATTTTGGTATTTGTATATAGATATACTTTTTTTCTGACAAACAAGCTGTTTACCATTTAGGTTTATATGTTTTGTTCAGATTATGTTTTTTATGAATACTATTAACAATGCACTGAATTTGCATATTCAGATAAATCTTAATGTTTTATTTGTATTTATTTTTCTAGGTGCAAATGCAAATTAGCAAAGTCATTACCTGCGGATCAGAGGCCTCAGTGCTATCCATACTGGGAAGAAGATGATCCATCCTTTCCAATGCCTTTTGACCTAACAAAAACATTGTCAGAATTAGAACATCTGATCAAAGAAATGGACTGATTAAAACTCTGGAATAATTTACAGATCTTTTATTTTAACAACCAAGTAATGTATACTGTATAGTGAAACATAGTGTATGGTAAGTGTGAAGAGTGATACTCATATTTTGCTATACTTGAAAATTGTGGGAATTATTATCCATTCTTATATCTATTCGCTTATTTGGTTAACTACTATTTGTGTAAATATTTTTGCTCCCAACAAAGTGATTAATTTTCAGGGAATTGCTACTGAATCTGTAAAATCTGTCATTCACTGAAACATTCCCTGGTAGAAAATCAATTACTGCCAAAAATGTAGAATAATGGACATGTATGATTCGCCATTAGTAAATGTTTCAGTGAATGTCAGATTCACTGCTTTATAATAGACCCTCAATGTATTAGGAACCCAAAAGGACCACATGCCAAGAAGATCATGCATTCAAAAGACCACATGCTATTGAAGCATGTTACCTTTTTTTTAATTGTAATTATTTTTCTTTGCCCACAGCATAAACTATTATGTTTATCCCCACATTGGCCCTGATTTAATAAAGCTCTCCAAGCCTGGAGAGAATACACTTTCATCAGTGAAGCTGGGTGATCCAGCAAACCTGGAATGGATCTGGTACAGGACTCAAAACTTTTGCTGGCTAATAGCAAATCATTTTTAAAAATCCTTTTCATGTTTTCTGGATCACCCAGCTTAACTTTTGAAAGTGTATTCTCTCAAGCTTTGGAGAGCTTTAGTAAATAAGGGCCATTGTCTCATGTTCTTACCTGCTTGCACGAGTGAATTCTATTTTCTTGTTTCTAAGTTGACCTTCATGCCACCATCACTTGTGCTTGAATGTGGAAAGCAAAACAGTTTTAATTTACATTTTTGCAAAATTCAATTCACGTTTTTAGAAGAAAGCTGACAAACCATAAAGGAGAGGACCAGTCCAAGTAAGGCCATATATTGAAACACCCATTAAATCTCTTCAGAGGGAAACAAGGCAGACATTTTGTTTATTTTGTGCAATGCCCCTGATGTGCATCTTACATAGAAGCAAAGTATGGTTGTCCAGAATCTTCCACCCCCCACCCCCATAGTTCACAATCAAAAATTGGGGACAAGCTATTTCTAGAAGGAATAAAGGATAAAGACAATAGCTAAGAGGCATATAATATATTTTTTTAAATGCAGATAGTCACAATTCATGTCTGTCCTTGCTCACACCTATAAGAAAAAGTACGAGCTGAAATATTTGTTAAGTTATGTACTAGTATCAAGTAAAAATCTTAGAAACTGAATAAAATGGAAGTTTTTATGGTCAGGACTGATAGTACATACCCCTTTAATATAGCATAGAATTTTAAATTTCTTAATGACTTTCAATACAAATAATTTAAAATGAATTAAGAAGCTGCAGTAAAAGAAGAGACAGGTGCATTATACATTAGCTGCAAAGAGTCTTGTTACTCTGATCTGCATTCTTCGAATCTTCATGTGTGGCTTCACACACTAATGTAAAAGTTTAATAAAAAAAACCTGTTTGTGTTTTGTTACTGTGTAAAATATCTTGTTTTGCTTGACATATTGTGATAAGACTAGATAGGAAAAGACAAAAATTTAGAAAAAAGTGTTTGGTTCCATTTTCAGGCTTAACAATATGCAGTATGTCTATCAACCTGTCTGTATTTATGCTTTTGAATACGTTCTTTTCCTTTTGACTGACAACCATTTGTCCCACACATCATGGTAATTAAAGGGTTAAAACAAACTAATGTCTTTTTTATGTAATTGCAAGCTAAGGACTTCAAAACAGAAGTAATCAGGGGGACTGTAAATTTGCCTGATGACTTCTACAGGTGTCAGAAGTAGTATCCATCCTGTCCCTCATCTCTAGGCAACCTCCTACTGCCATTCCCAGGGTGACAATAACTCGTATCAGGATGGCAAATGGTGAACCCTTCTCTTTTTAGGGAAAATGTAGGGGAGATATATAGGGGTCTAGTACATTCCAGATGCATCTTGTGAACTTTTAGAAAAATAGAAATTATGTTTAAAAAGAATTACATTTGAAAAAAAAAACAGCAAGAAAATTTATTGATGCCCTACTTTTATCTACATGTATATAATACATTCACCTACAATACACATGTATCAAGAATAACTGCATTTGTTGTGTTCATGCACACATGCGTTGTAGGTTTGTTTTTTTAGTATGTGGATATTGTGGGGGGCTCCTAACCCTGATGTGTGCCATTGGAAATAGAGAAGTATTCGGACATTCTATTCACTCTGAGACAGTGGGGAAAGAATACATCTATCTAATTCAGTACTGCATGTTGTTTTCAGTCTTATGTATTCCACCGTCTTCTCCATAAATAGTCCTGCCAGTCAAAAGCATCCTCTGCATCAATAAATAACAATAACACCTGGTCGAGTGTATCCAGGTAATGATTCTAGTAGTAATATTACTTGCTTTCCTGGATGGTATAACCCTACTTGAACACCATGCATAGGTGTATATAGGAGGGGCAGTAAATAGGAGGTTAGGATCTTGGTAAATATTTTAAATCTTTATTTAGTGATGAGATCAGTCTATAGCTAGAACACACAGACGGGTCTTTGCCTTCTTTAGTGACAGCAAGTCTAAAAGAAATTGACCACCCTCCCTTGAAAAGGTAAGGGCTAATTAAAGGGAGAGGAACAGGGTGTCTAGGAACCTCTTGTAATAACACAAGGAAAATCCATCAAGGCCAAGGGCTTTAACAGAGGATGTTATTTTTATCACTGTATTCTGTAGTTCTTTCAACATGATTGGGGATTTTAGAAATTCTCTATCCTGAGAGTTGAGATGGGTTGTTACTGAGTGGCATTAGTAGTTATAGCTTCTATTTTGGAAGACAAAGAGAACAAAGAAATACCCTGCTGAGTATTGGTAAGCTCCATATAAAAACTGCCAATGTATTTGGTATAATGCAGCCTCTGATACGACAAATTTAATATGACTGAGACAAAATGTTAGCTACAGAAGCGAGCAAGTACATGCTTGATATATAAGATCACTTGGTGCCCAAACAAGGGACATGAACAAATGTCTCACAAGAGGTATCCTTATGACGAAGAAGTTAAATCCTATGGAAGATGTAAAAAGATAAGCCTTAAGGCTCATTGGAGAAGAGGTCCGCAGAGAAAACTATAGATGAAGATGTTGCAGACAACTGACAATCCCCTCTATTAATGAATGAGGAGCAGTCCTGGAGTACTCCGGAGGTGAGAATTCAAATGTGGATGACAGTAGGCCAACTTGACAGAGTCCTGTCACAAACAGATCTAATAAGATAAAGACAACCAAAAGGCAAGAGGTAAATAAGGTCCTTACATGTGTACTGACAGAGACATCATTCAAGAAACTCCAATAGATATGAAACAAATCATAGTGCAGAAGTAAGAGTGCGTCTTGTGTCCTAGGAATTAGGTCTTTGGGGGATATCATAATTGTTTCCATGGCCTGGTAGAAATAAACATTGCATGCAAAATTGCAAGGGCCGGCAATGTCCATATCCTTAGGTCCCAATGCTCTGTAAACTCTGGCCAGATCAATATGCTTTTCCAAAAGGGGAGGTCCTTAGGCTCTATAAATTCAGGAAAACCCTACAATATGATGACATTGCATCTATTCCTATTTTCAACATCATCCTTTTAATATATTAACTGATGAATTGGCACTGTGATCATTCAGCATATCAGCATGTTGTTAGATACAACCTTTTATGTCTTATGTGATCTCTTCAATATCTTCTACTCTACTATCTTCCTCCAAGTCCCTTCTTAACTCGGCCATCTCTGCACCATAAATGTGTTCCAAATGTTTCAAATATTTGGCATTGATATATGATTAAAGATTATAGCCATCGTGAAAATAGACAGAAGACCGTAAGGGACTCCGAGAGTTAAAGAAAAACTTGTTGAAGCCATGCACATAGTGAGATCTAGGCTTTGTGCTCACACGCATGCCTGCCATGTCTTTTTCCAAGTGGCAAGAAGCAAGTGGTGCCATCTTGTGTATGCATCACTGTCAGGCCATTGGCCTTTGTGTTCTTGTTACTCTTACTTGCCCTTTAGAAGACATAATTCTAAGTGCTAGGAAAACAGGAGCTTTCAAAAGCACCTATTCAGGTATATTGCTCATTACTGTGGGTTCTCTGTTTCAGACCTGGATGAACCTTTGTACTCAGGACGTATACTCCATTATGGGGGCTGTATGGATTGCGCTTTTGATTTTCTATTGAGTAATATTTATAAATTGGTAAGAATGCTTTTATAATAAACTAGCAGCTGATGAAGCAATTAATTGTATTTAAGACAGGAATATCATTTACATTTCTAGAGATGGAGCCTACCAAAGCAAAATAAATGTTTTGCCAACATAACACATATTTCTAAAAAGATTTTCAGCTATATGTACTAAACAGTTCTAAGCCTTAGGGCTCCCTGTGACCCATGCAAATGAATGTGCCTTTAGGCTTAGTGCTGTTCAGACATGCCCCAGAAAAAGTGAAGATATAGCAAAACTATTAGACATATACATGCCTTCAGCTTGTACCTGTGTCCCTGGAGCATCCCTGTCAGTGAAAGGTTTAAGGTGTTATGGGATGCTGCCTGGAAACAAGATACACTCCATCATTAATAGCCTGTTTGTGGAGGAAATAAACAATGCAATGGTATTTTATCTGAATACTGTGTTTACATTATTCATATGCAGCACACATATTCAACTTAGTATTGAACTCTATACACAACTGTTACAAGCCAAAAAAAAAACTGAAATAACCAGAGGGAAACCAAACCATTCTGATTACAGCATACAAACAAGTTGGAGTGTCTGCTACTCCATTCGTAGCTCTGTTAGAAAGAAAATTGCATTCATTACTTATATTCTGAGCGGTTTTAAGCAAAATAATACAGCTCTAGCTAAAATTACAAACTGTACTAAATGTTGAGGATTTGGATATAGTGATGACATAGTTAGACAGCTGACGGTAGTTAAGCCTGCATATGTCATTATTTATATAAATAAAAAATGTACATTTGTCTGAATTTAGTTCACGTAAGCCACGAGAAGTTAATATGGTCTTTACCTACATATGAAATCTCTATTTTTTTGTGCGTTCAGTCTTTACTTACATCACTGTTTTTTGTTTTTTTTTAACTACAATGACAATTCAACAACAAAATACATATCATGCATAGATCTATAATTTATATACATCCTAAATGCTAAAATAATAGCTATGTTCAAAGAAACATGATTGTCTGTATCCTTTTTGATACGTAATGGGTGGACCATAAGTGAAAAAACATGTTATAGGAGAGGATATAGATGAAGAGATCCTAGATTAGGATTATATCTTTTACCAGTTCTGCTCATCCCTATTGCAGTATTCCCTGTTTAGATTCAGGGAGTAATAGGGGCCAAAGACTAGGTTAATGTGTTCAAATATACGTCCTGCCAGTACCAGTGTTTGGAGCTTTTCCATAAGTCTTTGAGTGGGGTTATAAGGGATTCAAAAATACCTTAAACCAGTGCTCATCTGTAATCTGCCAAAGTTGTGTATTTATTCCTCCTCATAAGGAAATATATCAGTCATCATCATGTCAAGTGGCATATACGTGATATATAAGACCTTTCTTACAGTAGGTTTGGTCTCTGTGTAATATTAGTTCTAACATCATAATTGAGGTTGAAGTATCTAAAGAACATAGATTGCTGAATAAAATATATAATTTTTTGTATTTTTTAGCTTGCATTGTGATAAGCGATGAGGCCTGTCTATTTTTCCAAAATAATTCTGGCAAATCTTGATATTTCATAAAGATGTAAAGCTACGGAAACCTTGAAAAGAGTTACTTTAGTAATTGTAAGAAATATATGTAAATGGAATTGAATGTTTCAATAAATACTACTTTCAAGCAAACAGGCTTGCATTTTAGGTACACTGAGCATGGAGTCCAACAGGCATGCAACTGCAGGTATGTAACATTAATGTATCGTTAATGTATACTAATTGCAATGTAGACGTGCAGCTTAAGGATTTTATACATGACTGGTTTGAAATGGCTGACCTAGCAATAAATTTCACTCATCAACATATTAAGCAGTTTCTACAAAAGACATACTATTTTAGAAAGCACTAATTAGGAAGAAGCAACTGGCATTCCAAATAGAATACTGTTCTCTTTCATCAACTTGTATTTTGTACAAACTTTGCTTTAAGGGGGATAATTTGAACTTTATCTCCCAGCTTTCCCCACCTTAATTAACAAGTGCCAGTTCTCATCTTCATTATGCCAAAGAAAAGCAATAACCACAATGTAGTTTGTATTGTACCCTTGGCCAAGCTATGCCGACACCCTGCGTTGCCCTAGTTTCTTCTGTTTGGCACCTTTTTTGTCTAAGTATAATGTGTAATAGCATGAGACAAACGACTGGAGCAGATGAACACTGAAAAAAACATAATTTGCTGGACTGTCAACAAAAATATTTAATTTATGTACAAGATTATGGAGCAATCATAGGTCGACCTTGTATCAAATATTTACTGTACAGTCTGAACATGAAATGTTCATGGGTTTTACCAACAGTAAAATAAAACCATACAAAATAAGTAAAGCCGTGTACAGATAGCTTTTATTAGAGCAGTTTGTACAGTAAGTGTTTGCAATCCAATTGCAAAGCTTTCAGAATACTTTAAGAAGCATTTTTGTAGTCTTTAAAGCCACAATCAGTTCCACAATGGGGAATAAAAAAATACATCTAAATAGGAATGTTGGCTGTCACTTAAATAATTTGCTAACAACTTGTTTAAATTTTCAGCATGCCCAATATGTTTTTACAAAGACTTTCTAAAGCTTTTTGAAGTAAAATCCTGTTAAACACACTACTCCTTTACAAGCTTTAAACTACGTAAACACGTCCAATGGTTCTCGACCGTTAATCGGCTCAGGGCCAATATCGGATGAGAATCTGGCGTGTGTACAGCGCCCGTCGACCATCATCCGAACAACCGTCCTGGTGGTTCCACGGACGATGGACGACGAACTATCCTAATGCAAGGGAGGGGGGAGAGCGTGCAGCAGGGTGCCGCTCTGTTGCTCTCCCCCTCCCCTCTCCATAGAGCAGATCGGTGCTGTATGTACAGAACTCGTTCATGCATTGTGCAATCCTTAGTCATTGGAAAGGATCGTGAAAGATCCTTTCCAACGACTATAGTTGCACGTGTGTATGCAGCTATAGGGCCTAGCAGTGCAGTAGAATCAGGTGATTATAATACAGATACTGTTATCTACAGTAGTCCTTGCACAGATAAACACATACTTTATTCTCTGATCAATTTTCATTGTTTTGGTGTGCTGTAAGTACTGTGTTATCATGTTATTGTGTAAAAAGATTAGAACTGTTCTTGACTTTTTACTGGTATCTGGGGCTTCATTAGAGAATTTTTCCTCACTTCCTTTGAAACTGAAAACGTTCTATCAGACAGGAACAGGGTAAAGTTCTATACCCAACACAAATAAATACTTTTTTTGGTACGAGAACTTCTGTGCATTTTTTATACCTGTATGTGTTCCCTTTGCAGTTTTATCCTCACTTGTCCTTACCTATATGGCCTGTATTACCTGTATGATAAAACATGGTTAGTTTAAAAGGAAATTACGGCCCTTCACCCTATAAGAGCCCGAGATTGCAGAAAAACATGACAGGAGTTTACGCTATCCAAAACTAGAACAAAAGTTTTAATGGCTTATTTACCATAGTTAAGCTAGCATTAGGTTAATACATGCCTTTTCTAACTCAACATTCAGTTTGGGGAAGTCTGTTTATTTAAATTGGCCACAAATGCTCGAGACCTTGCCTAAAACTAGACATAGTCCAGTATATAGAAAAGCGCTTAAAAAAGTATCATAGTGTATTACCATGCATTGGAAAGTACTGCATTGCAGGTGCATGGGTAAGCTGCATTGAAGTGTCATCAAGGAAGGATCACTGTACATTATTATATATAAGGCATGTTACTATATTCCAATGATGTGAGTCCAGCCTAATTTACGATTTAACTTTCTCATCCTATACTACATTTCTTTAAACAACAGGTAAGTATAAGTTAGGATAAAAAAAAAAGATTGTTATTTTTCTCTTTCTTTTACTACTTGGTGACTCAATGATCTTGCACATGTAAAACCAGGTGTCCCAAAATGTCACTGGCTACAAAATTGTGTTCAGTCAGTAACTGGTCAAATAAACAATAGATATGCTTGTGTAATAAATAGAACATTCAAATAAACGTATATATAATTAAATATAAAAAATAAATTTATAAAACTTACAGCCTCAAAGCCTGTTCTTTTAGAAACACCTGCATACTTCAATCCTATCAACTTTCCTTGATGCTAAGTTCAGAATAGCATTTGAAACACATGCGTTCGGGTGTTTATTGCTCTCAGTGACCTACTGGCAATTGCCTGGAGCCTGGGAGCCGTACCATAGGTGGTAACCACTTTATTTTTTGTTTTTTTTTTGTTTTTTTGTAAGATGTACATCTTGTAAGAGTAGTAGCTGCCACAATGGACAATCAAGAATGAACAAGCAATTACTTAGATATCAGACCACTAGTTTAGACTACACAATTGCAGTTTTTGGGATATAGCCTAAATGATATTAAAACAGCCTCAGTGGACATCCCAGATATTTTTTCAAGATTCTGTTTATGGCTGTGGATGGGCATCTCAACATGGTGAAGCTACTTGAAAAAAGAAATGATTGTGGTTAGTAAACTGGTTCTGATTGGCAAAGTAGTTGGAATGACATTACAGCTAAGGCTGAGTACACACGTTCAATTATTGTCGTTGGATAGGATCTTTCACAATCCTTTCCAACAACAAAAACTGAACGATGCGTGAACGAGCTGTGTACATACAGCAGCATTCTGCTCTATGGAGAGGGGAGTGCGCTCCCTCCCCTTCACTTCCATTACATTCGTTTGTCTTCTGTGGATCCACCAAGATGGATCCATGGGCGACAAGCGCTGTACACACGCCAGATTCTCGTCCGATATCAGCGATATGAGGCGATTATCGGAGGAGAATCATCTGACGTGTATGTAGCCTAAGAGCATAAAGGAGTGGTGCTCTGAGCCATCTGTTAGTGAAAGCTACCACATGTTGACTGCAGAATATAGGTTGCTTTCTAATATCTTAGTTTAGCTTTCCTTTCAGGGGTATTCAAAGTTCTCACATTGTGCCATTATTGAGAGTCCAATAGTGTGGCTACCCAGTAATAATTCCTCTGTTTAATATTGATGATACGCTTATCACTCTGCAAACAAGCAAGAATATAGTCTGGGTCAGACTATATGAATTAGGAAGGTGAAATTCCATTGCATGGGAAAGTTGAAGCTTGGAAAAAAGGAAGCTCATTTTGTGTTTACAAGATAGGATAAGGTTTTTACTATCATAATATCCGCTTAATGGAGTGCCTGTTTTCCTGATATTTGTTTTATCTAAGTGAGAAAGTTTAAAATAATATATGCAACACAAATTATTCATCCAAACAGATGACTTATTGAAAGTGGGTAATCATAGGAAGAGTTATTTCTTATAATTACCCATTTTATTGTAAAGATAATACTGTAAGATAAAGAGATAATACTGTCCCCTCTTATGGCCTCCATACCATTGTATTAAAGTCTGATTTCTAAAAACCATGTATTTGTCTATTCCCATATTCACAAGTGGTCAAGGCCTCTGATGTACAAACAAATGTTTAAAAATAATTCCTTTAGTCAACACTTACCTTTGGCATTGTTTTCAGAAATATGCAGAGAGATAAAAAGGCTTGGTTGTTGAGTCTCTACCAAAAGAATTATTTTTAATACCGGTAACAGCGTTGTTTAGCCTGCTTAGGTTGCAATTTTTGTCAAAAGAAGTTTGTGTGAAAAAGTTAAAGAAGCAGATTATGTGGGGATTTTGTCAAACATGAGACACCACTGGCCACCAGTGCAAATTGGACTTTTATTAGAAGTCCTCTGAGCCAAAAAAATATGAAAACTGTGCAGCTTCACAAATGCCTACTAAAGATCATTTGCAGACATCCCTCTGAACAAACCATTAAATTAGCATACCTTATTATACATATTTTTTAATTTGCCTATGTGTAGGGTGGACATTTACTAGTATATCATTTAGCCTAAATGAATAGCAGAGTAAATTTTGATTGTTTTTAGGGGGTTAAATATACCTTCAGAAAACCATTTTCTTACTGGAACAAAGCATTTTAAATTCATTTCTTTGTTTTCCCCTATTGTCACACTTCATATTTTGTATCCTTGTAATCATAGCACATTTAAAAAAGGTGAGTTTATTAGCATTAGGCAGAATACAACTCAGGCTAGGGCAATATAGACTAAAGATCATGTTTTGTTCAAGACTCCTTTTCTTCTTGTACCACATATAAATCACATACAATCATAAGGAAAAGTAAGTACACCATTGTTTAATTCTAGGGTTTTGCATTTAAGGAAAAAATAAAAAATCTTCTGGTCTTTAGCAGATTTTAAAATTATGTTAATACAACCTTAGATAAAAAAAAATGTGTGAGGTTTTGCATTGTGTCTTTTTTTATTTATACCATATTATATTACTTTTAACAAAGACTGAGTCAATATCCAATAGTAGTGTGAAAGATTAAGTACACCCTTACTACTCCTGTAGAAATAGAAGGTAAATACTGAATTTTTTGCACTATAAGAAGCACCTAACCATAAGACGCACCTAGGTTTAGAGGAGGAAAACAAAAAAAAAATATTAGGAACCAGTTCTATAGTATGCAGTTCTCTACCTTCCTACATGGAGCATGTTCTATCATTACGGCCCCCACCTGCGTAGGCATTGCCTGCTGTCCCTTTGTACCGGGAAGCCCCATTAATGTCTCCTCTCCCCTCCATGACACATTTGTCTGTGAGCGGTGGCTGGGCTCTGTGTTGCTGCTGAATTACGTTAGAAGGACAGAGCCGGCCGCTCACACGCATTCACATGTGGTGCAGCTGTAACCTCTGCCACCCGACCTTCCGGAGCGTGAACTCCTCTGAAAGCGACCACTGAAGGTACTGCAGTCGGGGCTGGCTGTGCGGCAATATTCGCTCCATAAGACACACAGACATTTCCCCCCTACTTTTGGGGGAAGAAAGTGTGTCTTATGGAGCGAAAAATACTGTAGTTTATTAATTAACCATCAGCTACTTTGATCACCTCTATAAAAGCAGAAGTTTACTGATTGGGAGCATTGAGGTGTGTGTTAACATATTGCCAAGGAGGAAATACATCAGCAATGATCTCGGAAGACCTTACTTCTTACTTCTGCCCATCAATCTGGTCATCAATCTGAGTTGGCAGTCTTCCTAGGAGTAGAAATACCAGCAATTCCTCCCTTAGTTTTAAAAAAAAAGGAAAGTTTAAAAAAACGAAAGAATCAAGGTGTTTTGATAGTCTAGTCAAAATCCAGACTTCCACCAAAATAAAATGCTGTGGCAAGACCTTAAAAGAGCTGAACATAAATTAATGCCTGAAAACATCAATGAACTAAAGAAATGATGTGAAAAATGGGCAAAACTTCCTCCATAATGACATAAAAGACTGATAAACGGATAAAGTGAATGATTGCCACTAAAGGTGATTCTACAAGCTACTGAATCAAAGGTTGTACTTAATTCTTCACACATTATTTCTCCATTTTGGCTTCATTCGTTAATTAAATAATGACACAGTGGAATCTATTGTGTGTTGATTTACACCTGTGATTAGATTTAACATTTTAATAACTCGCAGAAGATCGGATACATAGTACCTTCAAATTAAAACCAGTGTTCTTTCTTTTTTACATGACTGTATTTGTTTTTTATGCAAGCAATAAAATCTGTTGTTTGATATGACAATGATATTATGCACCAGTCATATTATTATTGTTCTGTGAAAACTGAAAGCTTATGTAAATGGTTTGGACAAATATGTTTTGCTACAGGTAGGGTGGACTTAGGCTGTGTACACACGTTAGATTTTTGTCATGGGAAATGATCTTTCACAATCCTTTCCAATGACAAAACCCTGAAAGATGCATGAACGAGCATTGTACATACAGCGCCAATCTGCTCTATGGTGAGGGGTTGAACGACAGAGCGGCACCCTGCTGTGCTCTCTCCCTTTCACTTGTATCAGAGTCGTTTGTCATTCGTGGATCTGCCAGGACGGATCCATGAACGATGTTGGATGAGCGCTGTACACATCCTAGAATCTTGTCCGTTACTAGCCCTGAAACGATCATCGGACGAGAGTCATCTGACGTGTGTATGTAGCCCTAGCCTAGCACAGGGCACATTTCTTGGTTGTTAAATATATTGACATCAATTATCATGGGATATTTTGCTTGGCAAAAACACAGCTAAAATCATCCTTTTGGTATTTCTGTATTTTTTAGCCTTCTTGATCATGAATGCTGGTTTTCATCAGTCGACTGATGCCTAGGTTCAAAGAAGGTACAGTTCTTCCATGGTCATTGAGCATGGATCGGCCCAAGCTGCAAAACTGTGCCGTGGTAGTTAATCTGGAAAGCTCAAAATGTTTTTTTTTTTTCAGTATGAGAGGCTTCTTTGCCCTCATGTTGTATGTATGGGTCATAAGAGCCTTCCCTTACACACAAAATATGGAATTTGCCAGTGTTGATCTCACTTCTTTTGTTCTTTGTTTCTGAGGAAAACTCACTTTCATGTTGACTAGTAAGAACTTCCAATCATTGTTTTCCAGTTAAATTACATGATTTTTTATCTCAGCTTGAAAACATGAAAGAACTAGCTGTCCTTCCTTGACCTGTGCCTTGAGCTATTGCATGCTTTCTGTTACAGAGCTGGGCCGAACAGCAAGGGGAAGAACAGGTCTACAGGGTTTAGACTTTGTCTTCTGTTTCCGATCACACTGAGAGCTTGTCACAACTCATTATGAGAGCTGGGCAAGATCGGGCTAAAACCCAGACCAGACGATTAATGCAATCCCAATGCTTCCTTCGTGTAACTCATTAGGTTAGTATTGACAGTAAATGTGTATGACTCTGGCTCAATGTCGTGTCTCTTGCGTGTACCATTAGCAAAGGGGCTGTGAACTCAGAGTATTGTTTTACCTTGTATGTGCTAAATAGGTTCATATGCATTGACATTTTTCTGCCCAGAGCACATAGCATATTTGCAAGAAGGTTAATATATTTCAGTTCCTGAAATGTAACTAGAACAATTAGAAATTTACTGGCTATTAAATTGTTAACTAATGCTGACCTAAAACATTTCAGTTTTTTGCAGTTTTTATCATTTCTAACCAGCTTTCAAATGCAAAAACAATTGAATTATTCAAGACAATCTACCACAATGCCAAATAAATAACAGTATATAACCATATATTTTTAATATTATTTAAAGCTGGCATATGGATGGCCAGTTTGGATACATTTTAAGATTTACTTTTTCTATAACTTGAGGAATTTCATTTTTATCTGTTAGAACTTGGGTTTGAGAATAATATGCTAAACTGATTTACTTTTTATGTGCTAATTATTGTAAAATGGTTAGTTCAGAAAAAAAATGTATAACAATGTATACATAATTAATCAGGTTAAAAAAGACATAAGTCCATCAAGTTCTGGGGAAATAAATTTACAGGTAGTCCCCGGGTTACATACGAGATAGGGACTGTAGGTTTGTTCTTAAGTTGAACTTGTTTGTAAGTTGGAACAGGTACATTATTTTAATAAATGTAATTAGGACAGATATTTGTCCCAACATATTATTAGGCACCGTGGTGTCAGTTACTGTATAAAATCCTCACTGTGAATTATTCACAAACAAAGCAAAAAAAGAAAAATTTTTATGGAGCCTAGACATTCATTAATTTCTAAAGCAAGCTGTATTTTGAAATGCAAAAATAAACAACTGCAGAGTTTGTCTTGGTCACTAAAGAATTACAAGAGGTTGCAGAAAGAGCTCACCCCTGTAAGATCACCCACAACCTCAGCTGTGTTTAGCAAAAGATTTCTTCTGCAAGTCATGCAAGTCAACTCCCCTCTTCAAGCCTTCGTCCTGCACAGAGCGAGCAGGGAAGCCTTGTTCGTATCTAGGAGGCGTCCATATGTCAGATGTACTGAACCTGGGGACTCCCTGTAGTTACATAATTTTTTATATAAAATATATAACAAAAAATGTGCTAACAAAAAGCATTCAAAAAGGAGGTAAGGGCAAATGAGCTGATCATTCTGCTGCCCTTTCTTTCACTATCCAGTTACAATCTGGGGGCAAAACACGCATGGAGACTTAGCAGGAAGTGAGAGGAAAACTTTACCGTGTGAATTTCCATTAGACAGTTGTCACAGGTAAAATGTGTCCTAATTTCTCATCTGTTCCTGATGGCAACTCATAATACTGGATTTACCCCCACTTTCATTTTAGTGATCAGGACAAATAAAATGGGACGTTAGTTCAAATAAAAAATTGTAGTTATATTTTAAAATGCGATCAACTAAAATAGCCGTGTTGTTAGCTAAATGAGATCTGAAAGCCCATAAGGTCGTGGCTGTACAATTGCAGTCCAAAAAATATAAAGTGACATCCAAGCAATAACATTTCTACTACTTCAGCATTAAACAAAATGCTATGGACAGATCAGTGTTCAAGAAACATGATAGCAGCCACGTATCGGTATAGGAATCAGGGAAATTCTATGAATTCTACAATACTAAAAAAAAATGAAAAAACAAATACATGCCAGTTACACATAATGTTTTTCCAGAGTAGTTCTGTTACTGTGGAGATTAGCAAATCATGAAACAGAATATATTCTCACTGTAGTTCGCATGAATTTCTTCCTAAGGGAGGATACAAGATACTTAGCTACGATTCAAAATGTGTATCAAGAAAAGACATGGGAAAGGTATGAGTCCTTGATAGAAAGAATAGATTTTACTGCATAAGTAACCTGCTGGAATTTAACAAGTTGATTACATACCATGGACTGTAGCTGAATTGCTGTAATGCTGAGTGAACTCAGCTTTAAAAAATACATAAATGCCTTTATAAAAAAAAAAAAACAACAACAACCTCCAGTTTATAGCTAAATATACTCAGCATAACACCCTCACACCAGCCAATAAACATGTCATGAATATCGATTGCCATATGTAGCTGTGTCACTTAAGGATTTGAACCAAGTTTGTTCTCTCTGTTGCGCCCATGCTAAGTTAATGTTTTTGTTTTAGTTTTTTTTTCAATGGGGCAAGATTTAACATGCACACTTTCTAGGAAAACAGGCTTCATGGTTTTCTTGCAATCATCATGTTATAAGGATGGGGCATGATGTTGTTTTAACAGCCTACTATTTTCTGGTCAATGTAAAATGATTTTCTAAGCAATTTTTTAACCTCCTTCTGATTCAGTTTTTATGCCGGAATGACCTGCACATGTATTACTAAAATAGAATAAACATGCAGATTGTACTTTGGTTGCTTTTTCCCTGCTACCCCAAGTACCAGTATATGAAATTCAAACTACAGATCTCTAACATAAAATATGCACTGCTGTAATGCATTGTTAAATTAGGAATTACTTAAAATAACTTGTTATATCACAGAGAGTGGGACCATGCTGTTGACCAACCAAACATTTGAAAATGACATTAATGATTAGTACACAATTAATTATTAATACACATATATTGTACTACTAGATTGTAAGCTCTTCGGGGCAGGGTATTCTCCTCCTGTATCACTGTCTGTATTAGTCTGTCATTTGCAACCCCTATTTATTTGTACAGCGCTGTGTAATATGTTGGTGCTATATAAATCCTGTTTATTATTATTATTAATAATAATATTAATAACAATTGTAGTTTTGTTTGGAGATTATCAGGCGATTTCAGCAAAATTGCTGACCTGTAGCCTGTCCCTGTTTGTGATATCGCCTTTGTTCTTCGTAATATAGCTATCTATACTTAGTGCCTGCAAGGGTACATGGACTAAAAAATCCTATATTCCTTGCTGGATGCTATGGAAGACATAAAGGTATAGGTGGACAGTCCACCAACATACTATACTACAGATATTTTACTGTTCGCCTTCTCCCAATGGATTCAGACACCTGTCTATGAAATGATACCTAGGGGCAGTTCGATTGGCCCTGTTTATTGGATCTTTCTTTACTGCATATATTTTAACATAACCAAAACAGAAGGGCATTCATTTATTTTACCCTGTAGTCTATTCTGGTGTAGCCTACTAACTATACATATTGACATCCAATGTTTAAGTTTTCTTGTTTGCCAGGTTTAAATGTCAATACTGAGGGTGTTGGACAGCCACAGACTATAAAGTTTTTTAATTTTTTTAAATGATTCAAGAATTGCTTTTCATAATTATAGAGGGTCAGATGTTTACAATATTCAGAAAGTTTCTCTTATTAACCAGATTATTGTTTAAATGTACCAACAATCCAACATAAAAGCCAACAGATGAATTCAGACACATATTTCAGTGACTGTTGTGTTTCTTCTACCGTGTTTCCCCGAAAATAAGACACTGTCTTATATTTTTTTGGCCTCCCAAAAACACACTAGGTCTTATTTTCAGGGTAGGTCTTATATACTTTTTTTAATGAAAAAAAACACTTACCATATTCATGGAG
>NC_092866.1:24842399-24860368 GCF_032062135.1 Pyxicephalus adspersus
TTATTTTCGGGGTAGGTCTTATATTAGGGCAGGTTGAGACAATAGTGATAGGTCTTACTTTCGGGGTAGGTCTTACTTTCGGGGAAACACGGTATCAGTCCTAAAATGTATGAGATCATTTATACCTAATTATACCTAATTTTCTTACTTAATTGTATTGTACTAATTGTGTGAGTTGAGTATTTTGCAGAGTTATAGGAGATATAGTTACTTTTTAGAATACATTTAGCTGGTCTGAACTAATCTAAGAAAATAATATTTGCCAAATATAGTAGTAACTATAAACCTACATGGGCCCACAGTTCTGATTGAAATAAGTAAAGTTGGTGGGCTTTTTTTTTTTTTTTTTTTACTTTATATTTATCTACCTTAATATTTTTTTGTTATTTTGGGATCCCATACTTATAAGCCAGAGAATTTTTCAATTAAAATATCCCATTTTTTGTGTAAAGAAAGTCCAGATCTTACTCATTGGGGACCTTGGTACTTGACATCTGTGCTGATATATTTATTACTTTCTGCAGCAAATGATAGCACCAGCACCACACAATAAGTAAAGTAACAGGTGCAGAGTCAAGCAAAGATATAATTGGTGTACGTGAAGAAAATTGGGTGGTGATCATAAAACGGCATTTTGTCCAGCAGGGCAGCGCTTGCGGCACTTGTAATGATTGTGTTGTGTGTTCTCCGTCTAAAAGCAATTTACCTCTACGTTATTGAAAGCTGAACAGGAAAAGTCTAAATTGGATAACTCGACAAGGAATATTACGATTGTGCTGTAGAAAGTTCAGATGGCAAAGCACCCTCTGTACCCGTCATTTAGTCATCATTTAGTATTTTTGAAGCTCCTTCTAAGTATTAAAGCCTGTCCTGTAAACGCATTTCAAAACACATCATCTGTGACACCATTGTTGTAGTAACCAGCTAGTAAAGCTGCTGCTTCTTACTCCATGCACCCTAGAGACCTCCAGTATACTATGCTTTCTGTCACTCCACTTGCCAGTGTTTCTTTTCTTGCCTTGGTCATAATGTTTATACGTATGATCACTGCATGCATACCTTCACCTGGTGGTTTTAAAAAACATCTGTTCGTCCTGGTTTGTCTCTAGTCTCCAAATTTTCTGCATTGCCACTTTAGATTATTTTTAATTTTGCTATATTATCGGAAAGATGAGCATCCACTAAAGTTACTTAGTGCATGTAAATACTTATTTAGTAACTTTCAATAAATTCATAAAAGATTTAGAAAACACATTACCTAAGGTAAAACTAATCAGCTTTATTTAACACATGATTTTTTTAGGATGATGACAGGACCATGAAAATGATTTAAGTTGAGTTTTTGACATACATCAAGAGTCTGTCTTTTTCCCCATTTATCACCAATCTTTAGACCAACCTTGTGTTAACCACCAGTCTAAGACTATATACACACATCAGATGATCCGCGACCCATACGAGCTGTCGGGCTCATCTTGGTTGAGGATCTGCCGTGTACAGAGGTTGTCCAACGTCGTTCATGAATCCATCCATGAATGACCGCAATAGAAGTGAAAGAGAGCACAGCGGGGTGCCGCTTGCCCATTCTCTCCCCCCCCCCTCCTCCATAGAACAGAAAGGCTTTGTGTCTACTACACCCGTTTATTCATCTTTCAGCCATTTGTGAAAGATCCTTTCCACCGACAACAATTGAGCATGTGTACGTAGCCTAGGGGTTAGTCTTCCACTAACCATTAATGTAAAGGTAATTTATTCTCAGGCTGTCTCTCTTGATTGCCTTGGCTCCATGAGTCTTTCCTATTTTTCCTCTCAAAATCCAAGTGATTGGACAAGGCAGGCAAAAATACCGCACTCGGGATTGGATCACTCTTCTCCCTATCTGCCGATAACACTAAAAGATAGCAGAAGAGATAAACTAATTTCCATGCTAGGAGAACAAAAAGCTCTGGCTAACTACAGAATATGGGACATTTATACCTGAAAGTGTTGCAACATAGGGAATTTTTACAATATGTGTACAATATGAACAACACATGAGTGTTTGGTAAAATACGTGGGCAGTTACAATAATTGAGACAATATCTGGTGCCCAGTTTCTCCTACATACATGCCACAGCTTTTCTCCGGACCTCTTTCCATGCACACAGTGACCAGAGAATGAAATACCATCTAACATCTCTTCAGCCCTGAGCTGCCATTCTTGTCAATGCCAAAATAGGTCCGTGAGGATTAGGACAATAGTTCATTTGGTAAGTGTGCCAAAACCATAGGTACTTTATTTGAATGAGCTGAGATTCCTCTGGAGAGGAATAAGGAGATCAGTTGTCTCTGGAATATGAAGATACAGATACTTTAAAAAAATTAGATATGGCTGGAGATGGGATTTATTAAATGTAGTTGTCAGTACATGACAGCAATCAAATTCCTAGAAGGTATTATCTGCATGAATGAAAATACTTCTCAGTAGATATTCTTATTCATTGAAAACTACATTTTCTAGTTTCAGGCATTACTTACATGAAAATAACAGGAGGATAATAAATATATCTATATCCATAACTATATAACAGTTGTTTGAAAGTGCAGGATGGTTGTGGCATGCGATCTACAATTCTAATGCTTACACAGATTGTGGTACTACTGAGCACCACTGAAAAGTCTGCAAGATCTCAGATTCATCTTGAAACCTGTAAGCCTTATTTTATTTTCAGCTCTGCACAAGTTACCACATACTTATTTTTTACAGGCTACTTATTTTTAAAGCTAAAAGTAAAGTTAACATAAATTATAATATGCCGCTCCTCATATTTCCTCAGATATATTAATTTATTGTCTGTTGAAAAACTGAATGGTAATATTACAAATATCAATGTCAATATTAAAATAAATGTTAAATCATGGAATTAGTCTATTCCTATTTAATTGGGTGATTCATTAAGGTTTTGTACTTGTTAAAAGCTAAGTTTGGAGGTTTCTAAACAGCTTTATCATTCCATCTGCTAGAAGCAGGTAAGAATCTATCCTATATATATATATATATATATATATATATATATATATATATATATACAATGCTTCTTTCATATTACCCATCCAGAGTTTTTTGCATCTTGCTTTACACATTGTGCCTAGTTTACTAATGGGTGAAGTGATTACAGTTTCATATACTTCAAAGTTAGCAGATAATTAGAAACAAAAGTAAGAGACGTGGTTTTAGAAATCCATAATTATGTATTTATAGTTTGATTCATACAAAATTACCAAACATCAAATAAATTCCCCAGCCTATTACATCATGGGGTGGGATTTGACACACTATACATACAGTCACTAGCGATTTTGAGTTGAACCGTAAAGTCTTTTTACCCAACACTTTTCTCCAGAGTAGGCTTCCTCAGGGGTATGTAGTAATGAGTTTTTCAGTTTGTATGATGTCACTAGATTCAAATTGAGTGTGTCATTAGATAAAGTATATAAATAAAAGCAACTTAGGTTGGAGTGTTTCTTACTCAAAAGGTTATAAATATATATCATCAGCTACTCATGTACCTTATGACCTATTACTGTTTCAACCAAAGCACCATACCAACCTAAGTTGCTTTTATTTATATACTTCATCTAATGACACACTCGATCTGAATCTAGTGAACTAGTGTTCTACATACCCCTGAGGAAGCCTATACTGGTGAAACACTGGGTAAAAAGACTTAACGGTTCAACTCAAAATCGCTAGTGACTGTATGTATAGTGTGTCAAACCCCACCCCATGATGTAATGGGCTGGGGAATTTATTTGATATTTGGTTAATTATATATGAATCAAAGTATAGATACATAATTATGGATTTCTAAAACCAAGGCAGCAAACCCCGTCTCTTTCTTTTGTTTCAAATTATCTGCTACCAGTAAATGTAGGGGTGGCCAACCTTACGCTTCTTAAAGTAATAGAGAAGAGGGATAGCTCACCTCTCCTATAATTTACTTCACAGTGATCAGGCCCTTTGATGTACAGATGTTTAGATTTTTTAAAATTAAGGTAGAAAAATGCTTTTTTCAGGTTTTCAGAAAGAATCCTATTGCATTTTTTCATTCTTCAATATTGTTTATTTGTTTGGGGCTTTAAACATAAGTGGAGGTAAATATTGCAGCAATAGCTGTCTTTTTTTGTTATCAATGTCTGAGGGATCATTCAGAAGGTTTTCAGAGTTGGGTTTTAGCATTTATAGAGAATGTGGTGTCACATTTCATTCTATGCAGTGTCAAGTTTGTAAGTCATAGATATTTGGTTTTAATTTGGGTATTTATCTGAAGTTATCTGAACTTACAAAAAATGTTGTGTGAATGCCCCCAATATAAAGGAACTGAAGACAAATACAAAAGAAGGTGGTATTCCAGAAAGATCTACGTACTAGTAACTTTTACATGTTTGGCAGCCAAAACCTTACAATAACACCTTCCTCAAGAAGGTATAATCAGTCAGCAATATATTGTGGGAATTCTCCCCTGTCTCTGTTGGTAATTGGGAATGTTGTAAATAAAACTTTTCATCCTTGCCACAACAAAAATGGACAAACGTCCTAAAGACATATCTAGACATAGAGTTACATACAAAAATATACATAAACATACAAAAACTGTATTCTTTTTTCATTGCAACATGATTGTACTGTGTCTAACACATGGTCTCAACAACATCTGCTTATCTTAATTTCTTCATAATGCATTATTTTTTAATTATTTTCTTTTCTTTTTTCATTGCAAATATATTTTAGTTTTTGTATGTTTATTTTTGTATGTAACTTTTTGTATGTTTATGTATATTTTTGTATATTTTTGCATGTATATATTATATTACATACAAAAACTGTATTCTTTTTTCATTTGATTTTCTGTTTATCATCACAAATAATTTATTTGTTTTTTAATTTTGTGCACTTAACAAAATTACATTGTTTTAGGTCAAAATTTAAACAGTTCTTTGCAAAATAGATGACTGCATACATAAATTGTCAGCCATCCTTTCATAAATTATCATCTAAAGCAGGGGTGCCCAACAGGTGGATTGCGATCTACCGGTAGATCGCAAAGGCAATGCAAGTGGATCGCAGAGCCCTGCCTTTTAAAATAAACTTTACCACGGACAGGAATTTTTTCAGTTCAAGTTTTTATTGTTGGTAGATCATTTTGACTTGGCCATTTTAAAAGTAGCTTGCAAGCCAAAAAAGTGTGCGCACCCCTGATCTAAAGTATTGCTTGTCCCTGCAGTAAAACAAATGTACCTGCCTGTTTGCAATCATCTATACAGAGTACAGAACGTATGCAGCTCAATGTATAATCCTGACATACCCGGGAGTGCGAGTAATGCCTGAAATCCTATGTGCATGCATGGAAGTTTTGTGATTCTGCCCTGGCAAATGAAGATGAACGAAAATCCTGAACCTGGAAGAGAACAAGGTAGAGATGCCAACATCTGCAACAGAGTGGGGACAGGTGAGTTTGTTTTTCTTTTTAATTTGCAAAACAGGACTGGTGAATGAGCACACCCAAAGACATACTATAACCCTATAGGAATTGATACATTTTTATTGTGTGATTTTTTTTTTACCAGTCACAGCATCATGGGAGAGTCAAAAAAAGGTAATTGTAATATAAAAGCTATAGGACTTCTTACAGTTTGCCAGAGGGCAATTGGGAAATTGGCATGAACTGGAGTACGGTTCCATGGGCTGAGATAACTAAAATTTCGCTTTACCCAAACAGATGAAAGTCCTATGTTTTGCATAAGCCAGGCATTGTACTTCATTCTAACACATCATTTCCAATATGAGCAATGGTAGAGAGGTATGGTGCTGTGGGAAAACTTTCATGCAGCAAAGTTCCATAAAACTTGTAAGGGTAGAAGGAAGAATAGATCCAGAAAATCACAGACAAGTAAAAACCTGAATCATACAGGTAGGAGATTTGTCTTTCGGCAAGACAATGACCCCAAACACAGGTGTACATTAGACTGACTTAAAATAATGCTAATATCTTCAGGTAGCTAAACCTTAATATGTGGGCTCAATCCTTGGAATGGATCCACATCCTGCCATCTATTTTGTTTGTGGACTTTAATTATTAAAACACTATAATCCTAAAAATGACTTCACCCTTGTCAGTTTTGGGCAAACAAAAAAGAAACACACACACACAAACACAATCCTCCAGGTACAAGTAATGAGATTATATCTATCTTCTATGGATGCATAGTGTCCAGCAGATCACAAGAAAGACAAATCTTAACGTTATAAACCCAGGGCAAAGCCTGCAGCATATTTATTACAAGAACTTATTATTTTTAAGATTTATGGAAACTTGATAAAACAAAAAATACCAGTATGCATAATTAGTGTCTATGCATGAAGAATGAACTAAATATTACAGTAAAGATGTGTGCACATTCATTTTAAGTGATACACAGTACCAAAAATGGGAAGTTCACTTGTGTAGATTGATATTTCATACCATTTTGACTTGGATTATGATTTAAATCTATTCTTAGGGAACCTTATGTTGGGATAAAAGGAGGGCTCCACAGTTATGGAGGGGTTAATAGTTTTTCTGAATAACATGTCAATATCTTCTGACCTTTAGGATTCCACTCTGATCATAACAGGCTTTGCATAAGCATCTCTTCCCCAGCCTGCCTGTGAATATAGCCTAATCCATAGTGCTCATTTGATGGCTTAGAGAACTCAGATAGGACCTTTCCTGATTCAGAGATATCTCTTTGGTATTAAGGACATTGCTTCCCTATATCTTTTTAATATTAATAAGGAAAGTCCTGATGCCCTGGTTATTACCTCTTATAAAATGCATTTGCACTTCCGCATGCACTATTATGAATCAACATTATTGCTTTTTAACCATTTCAGTAACACAGAACAGGCACAGGCAATAAAGAATCATAAAATTTATTCTTGACTTCGAGAAACAGCAGATCTCCTTAATCTGGATTTTTAACCAATATGGTATGTCTATGTATCTATGTATGTGTGTTTAATATATATATATATATATATATATATATATATATGTAAGTTTATTTAATATTTTTACCCCAATAAACATACATCATATATGACATTAGAGAGTTGCTTTTGTCTTTGAATTAATCCCCAGGTCAATTCCGATAAATATTTAAATATCGCAGTGCTCTAATATGGTTTGTATGGAAAGTAATAGATTTTACCACTTAATGGAATCTATTAAATAAAGAGTTTAGTTGTTAAAGGTCATCTTAGCCATATGCATTAGGAAACTTAAGGAAATATGGTCCCTCTTTGTATCCAACCAGATTGGCCCTTTCATATTTCCAGTATGCACATGAAACTGAAAGACGCAGGTTATTACACATAAGAAAAATATCTTTCTTTAGACACTCTTTTAAAAAATCTTTAACATTTATTTAATGCTTCCATTAAAAGAGACAAGAAGCTATAAATATTTTAGAATAAAAAACAACTTTTTTCAATAAGGCAATGCAAACAGCTATTATAATATGTAAGTTAAACTATGTGTATGTTTTGACTTCTGAACCCCCATAATTTTGGGATTTTTTATGCAAAAGTACTAACGCACTCCTGCTAGTTATCTGGTTTCCAGATCTTCATCTATAGGGCCTGATTTATTAAAGTGCTCCAAGGCTGGAGAAGATACACTTTCATCAGTGAACCTGGTTGATCCACCAAACCTGTAATGGGTTTCTTAAAAGTAATTTGCTATTTGTTAGCAAATGTTTTCAATCCTAGCCCAGATACGTTCCAGGTTTGCTGAATCACCTAGGTTCACTGATGAAATTGTATCTTCTCCAGTCCTGGCGAGCTTTAATAAATCGGATCCATAGACCCACCCCTGCAGCCAGGTGCTGAAGATTAGTCATATCCAATGTTCCTAAATGTCTGTTTTTGCCATGTGACTTGAAATGTCACTTTCTGCATAGGACCACATAGTAACAAGTGACTTTACCGATCCCTGACTTTAAAGCATGGCTCTCTTATGCAGCATCATACTTAAAGAAGAAGGATCTTCAATAGTAATACACTAGGAGACACTGGGCCTGATTTATTAAAGCTCTCCAAGGCCGGAGAGGATACATTTTTATCAGTGAAGCTGGGTGATCCAGCAAACCTGGAATGGATTTCTTCAAAGTCATTTGCTAGCATAGTTTTGAATCTTGGACCAGATCCATTCCAGGTTTGCTGGATCATCCAGCTTCCATGATGGAAGTGTATCTTCTCCAGCCTTGGAGAACTTTTATAAATCAGGCCCAGTGTATCATTTAAAACATCAAAGTTTATTTAATTTTAAGTTTAGTTAACTGTTATTTCATCATTGGAATAAACTTGTATGGTGTTTGCAGATTTCTTGGCTCTCTTGGGCTCTGGAATTAGTACTTGGATGTCTTGTTTTCTCTTCACCCAGAAAGTCCATGTTTTTAGTTTGGTTGGTCTAATGTATGCCTCCAAGGGGCTGAGCTGTGGAATATACAGGTGCAGCTTTTCTCCCTTTTTGTCCCTCCTTCCTATCATAAGTTTGTAGCTGGCCTTGGGGAGATGGTAGAAGGGGGTGGTATTACTTCATGGTTTTTAGGACAGGATAACATGGTACTAACAAATATTCTATATGTTCAATCTTCTGTGATTTTGCTGGTTTCCTGATAATGCTTGAGGTTTAAATGTATTTTTCCCATTTAATAATAATATCTTTTTGGTATTCCATATGTGTATGTTTTGTCTTGATTGCTATATGTCATCTCCTTTCATTTCCCATACATAATAATGTTATTTTAAAAAAACATGTACAGTGAAAAATGTTATTGAAATTGCTTACAGCTGATCTTTTTCACATTATTGACTTTCTAAGTCTAATTCATTTTGTGTCTGTGTATGGAGGCTGCCATCTTGAATTTTGCTTTTTTATGCCAGAGCTTGTAATCTGACGAAAGAGAAACCTATTTATAATTACAGATCATAGGGCACCATAGATAAATTCTGATGGGTTCTCTGCTGACCCAAGTCTGTGGTATCTGGCAATATCAACATAAAGTATGCCTAAATCAAGGTCAAATATCATACTAGTAGACTACTACTACTGGAAAAGATTGCTATAAAGTAATTCTGGGCCAAGACTATGCACACCAAAGTATTTAATATTCTGAGCAAACAATAGCAGCATCTTTGAAACAAGCCGGCATCTTCTTATGTAGCTATAGGCTTTGTTGGGAAGAATGATGGAAAATGCCTGTGGTCTGGTCAAAAGAAAAGGCATAAGCGTGCATTCGCAAATGAAGGGGTGTGTTATATGCCTTATCAAACTTTTGGTTATAGGGGTACAGATTATGAAAGATAACATTTTTGTGGTACCGTGTTTGGTTGTGGCTATTGCGCAGAGTATTATTATTAATACAAGTGATACCTAGAAACCAAGTTGGAAAATAATGTTGGAAAATCTCTGTGGCCTATTTAAAATAAAAAGGAACAAACACTGATGTGTGCATTCAGAGATTTCTGTATTACCTGCATCTTAATTGGCCGTATGCCGAACTAATTGATTATATTGAAGGTATTTGTGATTTCTACAGATTTCCACATTTTAAAATATACTTCTTCTTTAATGATATTTTGCTGGACTATAAAAATGATTGTTTACAGTGGGTCATAATATACTAAATCCAGAATTAACAGATCTAGATCTAATAATATTTGTTACACTACACAGGTACCAATTTTATCATTAATGAAGTGTTTTACTACATTTCATGGTGTTATTTCTGTTCACAATTTCGGGGTCTCTAGTTATAGAGTAGCCATATTGGCAATGATGCCCTATTTACTATGCATCAGGGACAAAGCTGCCAGTTTGATTTCAGGGCTCCCTGTTTAAAATCTTCATCAATTAGTGGTAGCATGCTTTAGGTGACATTAATTGTTCATGGTAATCATCTCGAATAAATCCACATAAATCATTATACCCATGGAACAAATAAAACAATACCTGTGTGAATTTACTCTACCACCTGCTTTATTGTATATTGCCATACTCTCTCTTAGCTCTCCATATGTGCAATTTATAATTGCAATTTGATTTGTTGGTGTTATTTTCTGAAACTAATGGAAGGTGTTTTGTTTTTATGCATGTAACATGAAAAAATGATTATTCAATCACACACAAAGTGTGATTTTGTAATATACCATTTATTATTAATATTATTATTATTATTATTTTTAATAAACAGTATTTTTATAGCAAACATATTACAAACAGCACTGTACCTTACGTAGGGAATGCAATGGTTATGATACCTATAGGTTTAAAACCTTAATGAAATTTACAATACTTAAATTCATTATGGATTCTTTAGGATCCTGCATGATTTTCTAGAAAATGTTTGCCTCTTCTATATGATCTGCCGGTAATAATAAAGTCACAAGTTCTCATTTTTATGTCCAACCTTACTCTTAATTGCTATATGGCCAAAACTGTGCTCACTATACCACCCAATTATTATTATGTTTATAGATCTGAGTTCAGATGGTTCCATTGAAGAGTACAGTTAATAGTGACGGGAGCATGGAGCCCAATAAATGCTGTGTGAAAGACAGACATGACAGGGGGGGGGGCAGGGGACTGGCAGAGAAGGGGTTAATGGAGTGAAAGCGTGGGATTGGTGGGTTCATAAAGGGACAAGGTATAGGGGAGTTTAAAAAGAGAAGGGGAAGAGGGGTTGAGGACCATTAGTGGGACCTCTGAGAGAAATGAAGACCCCGCCCTCTTGTTGGTGGCTATTGGACATTGGGGGAGGTGGTCCGGGGTTGTAGGGCTGGGGTGGTTGGAAGGTCCTCGAGAGCAGTCCTGAAGAGGCTGGTATTCTTAGTTTTGCGGGGTTAGGTGTGTTGTCTCCTGCTTAGTATTTGAAGAGAGGTGAAACGACCAGTAGTAAGGTTGTTGGGGCTGCTGGGGGGTCTGGTACCGTTCTCGAGGTGGTGAAGTGCAGCTGGGAACAAGTAGGTGAATCAGGTGAATGTTGAAATTTGGTGTCGGTGATACCTCCAAGGACCTACAGCCTAGGCTGTTGGCAATAGGGGTTCAGGATGTTAATGTTGTTGAGGATGTGAATGATGTTAGTTATTCTTGTTTTGGTATGTATTGTTTATGGTTATTTAATGTGAAGTTGTAATAAACGGCTGCGGCAGCAATTTAAACTGCAAAGCAGTATCCGGTGTTTTTTGGAAAAGAAAAGAAAAAGAGGCAAAAGAAAGGGAGTGGGTGGGCGTGTCAGTCGGGTAAAAGTGGACCTCTGGGATCCCTAAGTCATGTGTTTGTGAAAAAGGTTTGGGGAAGATCTTTTGCTTTTCCAGCATGACTGTGCCACTGTGAACAAAGCCAGGTTCATAAAGATTTAGGCCCTGATTTACTAAAGCTCTCCAAGGCTGGAGAGGATACACTTTTATCAGTGAAGTTGGGTGATTCAGCAAACCTGGAGTGGATCCTGTCCAGATTTCAAAACATTTTCTAGCAAATAGCAAATTATTTTAAGAAATCCATTCCAAGTTTGCTGGATCACCCAGCTTCACTGATAAAAGTGTATTCTCATAGTGTTTTGAGTGTGGGGAGCTTTTATTTCAACATCAGCGTCTGACATAAAAGAGTGTTTTGGCTTAAAAGGTTCATATTCTCTTTAAACATTTGTGCAGGTCATTCTAGCTGCCATGTCTATAGCCGTACATTGGTATGTTCAACAAGTTTAAAAATATTAATTTGATGGGTAGAGGAAGAAAAAGAACTGCTGGGATTCCTCTGCTTGGTCAATCCCCGCCCTTCCTGCCCCGGAATGTTGGTTGGTTAGGGACATGTAGAAACAACCCATTTGCTGTTGCCACATGTATGCAATTTTCTTTTTTTCCTATATTTGATCAATATTGTGGTTGTAATTACACCTGATTTCAATCAATTCTTGTGATCATCTACAAGTATTTGATGTACGTGCTAAAACCCCTTTTGCTATGTGATTGTATTATGTTGACTTTAACCATTAAATTTAATTGAAATATGGATTGTGGGACAAAAAGTGTTTTTGATGTCAATATGATGGTTAACCAACAAACAAAAAATGCTTTCTATTATCAATTTTTGATCAACATTCTGCTAAAAATATTCCAATAGTTTTAAATTATTTTTTAACCTTTTTAAGTCTTTGATCAATAATTTAAATATATATAAATAGGAAAATAGTTCTTTCTCAATTTTATTTTTAATTACCTTATTTTAAAATACAAATCATAACTTTATTGCAAACACTGCTCCCCAACATATGCAGTATTTCATACAGAAATTATGTAATATGATTTCTCAAAATTAGTGCTTTGAAGCTCAAATTTAAGTTTGGATATCCCACGTGTGGGCAAATTATCAAATGACAAGCAGCAACATTGACACGTCTGTCTCTGTCTTCAACAGAGTGCTGATGTCATTGTAGATCTCTATAACAGACAGCGTACAGCTAGACACCATTTCCTGCCACGGTACTAGTGAGACAGGGACAGAGCTTGAAGCTAATAGGTACAGATAGGAGTGGAAATTAAAAATAAATGAGCAGGGGCAGGCAGTGTTTGCCTTTTTGTTTCTGATAGTCAGAGACAGGACTTGGAGCTAAAAGGGACAGGCATAAGTTAAAAAACAATATTAAAAAAAGTTCAGCTAGTGCTTGCCATGCTTTGCTATTGCTAGTTAGGTATGGAGCTTCCAGCTAATAGGGACAGGTAGTGGACACACAGTGCTTTCTTCTAATCCACACATTTTTTAATATTGTAGCTGTTACCAAGTAAAATCACAGCAATTATTTCCAGTTTTACACAGGTGTTTTTTCCATGGTTGCTAGAAACAATGGGACTGTTAACCAAATATAATCCCAGCAATTATTTCCAGTTAACTGTAGGCCAATTTTTACCAAGTTTTCTCATATTGTAACTGTGAGTAACTGTTAAGTGACACAAATTTTGCCGGTTTTAAAATGTCATCATCATGTCAAAATAACACTGGCAACAGAAGTAGACCAGCCACTAGTGGATCCTTCACCTAAACTAAACCTTTTGAGTATGGATCCAGTTTATGGGTACTTTGAAACTATGGTTAGCAGGAGGAAGGACCCGTTATACATGTTTTTACATTTTTGACAGATAGATTCCCCATCAGCCAAGCTTTATCTTGGTGGATTGGTAGACTCATTTGTCATCTCATTCAGAACAGAGAAAAAAGACAGTAAATGTAATACATTACCCTGAAGCCAGGAACACTCTATTTCCTTAGCAGAAATCTTACCCACTCTCTCTGGGGACACAGGTTCTCAATCACCTCTCATGATTGCATGATTACATAATTCCTATCTCAAGAAATCGCGAGAAGTAGCTACTGTAAATCACAGAGTACAGGGGCACCATGAGACACAACATTTATTAAATCAGAATAAGCTATAAAAGGGAGCCACAACTGTTGTGTTGCCTTTGTTCTGCAGATCCTTCTGGTGGTGGCAGTAGGGGTGGTGCTCATGGTAGTAGTGATAGTAGTGAAACATGTTTTAGATACAACAGACAGACAAGCAGCTCTTGGTGTCAAATTTTTTGCATACTCTGGGTCAGGATCAGAAAAAAATATGATGTTGTTCTGGACAAGACATTGGAACCAGGAAATGGTGGGTATATAGAAGGAGCTACTGTGTGACAACAGGCCACAATTATAAACCCCCATCTATTGAGGAGACAACTAAGGGAACAGGGGGGGAATACTCTCGTATTTTGTTTTGCAACCATGTTTTTGGAAGTGTCCACTGCAGCAGGAGAAAGAAGGAGGTGTGCTACATGAGGAGGATGAGAAAGAAGAGAGGAAATACCAGGGAAGGAATTGTCAAGTATGAAATTAGAAGGTGACACTTTAAGTTTTGTTTTATTATGACTTTTTAAAACAGGCCTACTATATGTCCATGCTTCACACATATTTTTTTCTCTTTCTTGTGAGCTTGAGGGTGGCTCAGGTCTTTTACAGTCCTAGAAATACTCTGCATGTTTAGTCTTTCTTGTACTTCAAACCAAAACTTTGCTGCCAATCCAGAGGTATATATTTGATAGACAGTGGCTTATTGGGAAAAAATATGCTCTTCTAAGGCCACCTTTTAGCACCATGCCTGAGACAAAAAAATCATTGTAATGAAAATATTTCTAAAATTTAGGTCAGTTTAAGGTCACCATGGAAATCACAGATTTATTATTACTGAAGATCCAAAAAAGTGGTGTGGAATGTTTATGTAAATGTTATCTGTAATTAAACATGATTACCCAAATTTGAAAAAAAGTGCTGTAGAAGGTTTTGATGCATTTTAATATTGAGTTGTCTGATTGCTAATATGGATTCAGAGAGTAATATCTTATAATGTAGTTATATTGTAATTTTCCTTTTTAGCAAAGCTGCACAAAAAATATGTACACAGCATATATTTATTATAATATATATATATATATATATATATATATATATATATATATATAAAACAACTACTGTATATTAAAAAAGCAGACCTATTAAAATATTAAAATTTTGTTACCCTGATCTTTCCAAATCGAAACTACTGGTTGATCTAGCTGGCTTCAGGACTATGGATTGGAATATATAAATGAACGTACTTAATATTATTAAGGTCTTGTATTCACTGGCTTCTTTTATTAATGCTTCTCAGAAGCCACCTAACTTTTCAAGGCGTGATAAAAGCTTTCTAATATGTGTTTGTAGAAGACATTATTTTGCTGTCAATCATTGCATTTGCATCTGGGAAAAACTTTTTGCTGTTTGGCAGATTTTTCAAACTCTTTGGATTAATTAAAGGTCTCCAAGACTGGAGAATATAGACAATAGAGAACCTGAGTGATTCAGCAAACCTGAAATGGATCTGGTCCAAGACTTAAAACATTTGCCAAGCAATAACAATTTATTTTAAAGAAATCGATTCCAGGTTTGCAGGATCACCTAGGTTCTTCTCCAGTCTTGGATAGGTTTAATCAGACCCTTAGGATTTATTTTAAAAGTTAAAATCCAAACATAACTCATTTGCTGAAGCACAATATATCCTCAGACCATACTATTTGGTTTTTAGAATATATATATATATATATATATATATACATATATATTTATTTATATATATATATGTTCAGCTTTTTTTGACCTTTGTTTTGTAACTCAGTACTGCAAATTTTTCCTGCCTCTTTTAACTACTTTGTGATTACATTCAATTGCTCCACTGGTTCATTTGCTTCTTGGCTGCACATCATTGCTCTGGAATCATTTGGTGAGAGGCGGACAATGCTTACGCAATATGTTGTTGGCATGACCACTTGAAGTCTCAACCAATAGAAAAAATATGCACCTTTAGGGGTCGATTTATTTAGCATTCACTGGTGGAGAATCTTCCTGATCCACTTTTTTTTAATGGCAGTAACTGATTCTCCAAGAGGGAATGACTGATTTACTGCTTTTTAGGAAGATCCCTTAGCAGACACCCCTTTTCCCATAAATGAAGGTGCCTAAAAGGGAGATTCCTGGCTTTTATTAAAGCTTTGCATTCCAATAAATAAATAAAAGTACAAAAACAGCATTTGAAATCACATTACCTTGTTTAAACATATACTATTTTAGAAATTGGGTTTTGGAATTGATAATATTAATTTCTATATGAGTATATAAAAGTGGTCCAAAGGGTGTTTTTTTTAACCAACTAGTATAACTGTGCCTGTTCCAGAATGAGAATGGTTGAGTATGTAATAGTATGAAATTGGGAGGTAATAACAGCTGTCAATCTGTGCAGGAGAGAAGTGTGAAGGATCTAATATTGTTTAGAAGTGTAATTGGAAGGGTTGATATGAGAGAGGCTATTGTGTGCAGAAGAATGGTGTAAAACCTATGACGACTAGTGCATACAGAATGATAGTTTTTTTCAAGTCTGTGGCAAATTCTAGGTATTGTCCACCCCCCAAGTTCAACTGTTGTGCATGTTCACAAGTGATGAATTTCAAAGTGGTTGCTGAAATGCACAGGCGTATGCACAAGCAACTAATGTTCCCAGACCTGAAGTAGATTTCAGTTTGTGCTTTTGAACTCTGTAGACCAGCGGTTGCCAACACCAGTGGTCTGCGAGAAAATTTTGGTGCAGGGTCGGGAGAAGCCCCTGCTGGGGGAAGGCACACGGGCCAGAGCTGCGGTCCCCCCTACAGATTGCAGGCTCAGGGAAATGGGCAGGTTGTGTCGCTGGAGCCTGCAAAAGGAGAGTGGCCGGATTCTGGCATCATGACGTCAATATGGGGGAAGTTTCTTCTCCTTTAAGTGACACTCGTCTCCCAGCACATTCGCCGTCCGGAGCCGGTAAATTTAGTGGTCCATGGGTCCAAAAAGGTTGGCCACCATTGCTGTAGACCACTATTTTTTTTCTTCAAATCAAGTAAGAATAGCCTGTTAAACGTGTAAAAAGTAGCAAGAAGCTTTGTTGGCTAAAAATATAAAATTACTGTATTTATGTCTTAAAGAATAAAATCATTAAAATATATACAAATACACTATACAATACATTTAAAGCATAATGGTTAGTGAGATAAGTCAATACTTGAAAATTGACCTATAGGATGGTATTTCTGAATGCCTTTTTATACTTGCAACAAGAAAGGCACATTTATTGACATCTTGTGACCATGACTATCTTTCAAACCTTGGGTGTCCATCAGTTGTTGCTAAGTACTGTCAGTTGATCTTCTTACTATTGTTTGTTGACAGTGCAGGTCACATCACATTTAATATCTACAGATGACCCTATCCCTCTGTGTTTCATTTAACCTTGCCCTTATTGATGACAATCCAAATATTAAACTTTAAAGTTCTCTGGGTTGTAATCCCTGATGTGGTTGTTTCTGTTAATCTCCTATGTCTCAGTGTTTTTAAAGGGCACAAAAATCAATACAACACATCGTCAATGCAGATCCTTAACACCATGATAAATTAACAGGGCCGTATTGATATTTTTGACCAAGCTTTTAAAAATTTGCATAACAAAGATAATTGGGCCCTGGAGACGGAATATGTCTATTGCCATTTTAATGACCATAACTCGTTCTGGCTGTTGTTACACTGATCTCTCCTTAACAGAGGCAAATTATAAGACTGTAACTAAATGACTGTGAAATATCAGAACCAACCTACTATGTCATTTTACTTCTCTGAATTAATGCTCACTTTTTATTATGATCAAGATCTTTTCCTGTTGGAAATAGCCACAAAGTGAAGAAATAGCAGTAGCAATGATTTTAGCTGTATCCAGATGGCAGTGACAAATTGCAGTTAATAAAAAATAATTGTCTTCAACGTACTAAGTAGACTGCTGTGAAGACAGTATTTTTTAAGTTGGTTTTAGGAAAATTTTACTAGCAATAAAATCACAAGTAAAATGCATCTGACAGATACGAGCTACACAAGCATCCATTTGTCTGTCCATCTATCTATCTATCTATCTATCTATCTATCTATCTATCTATCTATCTATCTATCTATCTATCCATCTATCAAAAATATATAAAAATGGAATAGATAAACTTAAATTATTATAAGTTGATTAGAATTAGAAGCAGAATCATTTTTTAGTAATGTGTAGTATGTTAATGCAGCATAAATTATATAGTAGCTGCCCTGAATATGGTCAGATAAATATATTGGGCACATATTCCTAATGTTGACAGATGTGATTCCCCAATTGAGTTGTGTATATTTGTTAACTACATCCTGTTGCGCTGTGCACACATTTCACCAAACAGATGAATTTATCTCTGTAGTGAGTGCAGATGTCAATACTTGACAATTTGCTGACTGTTAAACACTCCTAATATTCACAGCTGCCTGTCA
>NC_092866.1:24861034-24899254 GCF_032062135.1 Pyxicephalus adspersus
CATTGAAACTTTTCCTTGGCACAGATGTGCCTACTGGAGGATTTGTATTCACATATGGCTCTGATGATATTTAAAAAAATGGGTTTTTGTGGTTGTACTCTCATTCACGAATATTACGTTTTCAGTTTTTATAAACATTTATGATCCACAGTGCTTTTGCAAAGTAATAGTTATTCAATTAAAATATACATGTACTTTGAATCAATGCTTTTCATGATACAATTTTTCTGCAGTACTATACTGGAATGGCTCCTAGTACAGCTGTTGCTACCATGTATCTATCCCCATTTATTAGAAAGTAGCCTATTGTTTTATATCAAAAGAACAGATTCTGTTTTTTAAAGTATATTAAAAGGTTCCTAAATGATTGTCTAAACAAGTACCAAATCAGATTTAAATGTCAGGAAATACAGGTATGAAAGGCTACTACTTCATACAAGACAAGACAGCAGTATGTCTAGGTGAGAAGTTACAAGTGCAAGGATCGGAATTTTGGATATAATTTGTAAATGGGAGCAGCATGATTTTGAAATGTATTGATGTGTGCCATGGGTGGCAACAAACATGTGGGATAGGTAGAAAACAGTACCATTCCCGTTTACAGGTAAACCAATATCATGGAGTGCCATAAAAGATGTGGGGGGAACAACTCATTTGTTTATACATTATAAAATTCAGGGGCTTTTGTTCTCCCCTAGGAGACCTAGATCCCGAGAGCTTTGATCAAGACAGTTTTTTTTACTGTTCCACTTACTGTTTTCCCTTTCTGTTAATCTCAAATATAATTCCAGGCATTTTCCACACTTTCCACAAGATCCACTATTTCAGCTCCTCTTTGCTTTGCTGGCCTTCACCTTTCTCACACTAATCTTACACCATAACTATTATTAGACTTATCCCTACATCAGATGGCTTTCCAGATATCAGATTGCTGTCACTGGAAATAATCTTTCATTATCGTTTCCAGTGACAGATAAACAAGCAAGGGTTTTACACACATCTGTTCAATGGAGAGAGGGGGCGAGGGAGTGGCACCCCACCAACTACATCAGGGGCCACTGTACAAAGGCCAGCTTTTCATCTGAGGTGAGTGCAACTGTTAAACGTGGGCGACAATAATCTGACGTGTACATAGCTTTAGCCATGCAGACATTCTGCCTATCATTTGTGTAGGTGTAACTTCCTTGACCTTCAGGGTTTCTTTGTGACAGGTGGCAGAAAAAATATTGGTCATTACATAATTGATAATATATTCAAAAGGTGTTTGGTATAAACCTTTCCATGTCAGAATCTGTACCCTAAGCAACAACTGACACTTTAGTAGTCTGTCTTAGATCATCTGTTTTATACATTCTTATTGAAGGGGTCCTAAAATAATGCACATGACACTTTTTGTAACACTGTACACAGTATAAAGTAAAATTGTTAAACCAGGCTTAACAATTGCCAAACAATAGTAAGCTATTTCAGTTGGGGTCCTATGAACTATATAGCGCTGTTTTTATTACAGCCTAAAGCTGATCTCAAGCTTTGCACAATTGTACAGCATCTATTTTGCTGAGATCTGATCATCAGATGTGATGAAACTCTTTACTTTGATAATACTTCTCATGTTGGAAAAGGTTATATATACATATGGAGCCCCTTTCATTTATGGACATCCTGCATAAGCTAGCTGTTCTCCTTAACCTTTATGACACTGATCTGTACCTTCATTATTTGGATTTCATTTTTTTTAAATCATGGAGGTTTTTATAGGAATGCCTAATCCTCCAGACAGACATTCACCCATAAAGACAATTTGCATAACTACTTCCAGCCCACCTTCTGAATCTAGGGTAAAGGTTCTTCAGAGGGCATCCAAGGGTAGGTTCTGTGCTTTTTTCCGATGTACCGCACCTGTCCCCAGCTCCTACCACCAGCCATAACCTGCCTGCGTTGCATAGAAAAGTGCATAAACACAACAATGACATCACTAGGTCTAAAAGAGCATATGTAATAAAGTAAAAAAGGTTTAATGCAAAATTTCATTAAAATTTTTAATGAACGGGGTGCATAAAGAACAAAGAAAGGAAAAAGAAATTAGGCTTCAGCTTTAAAGTACACCTATCAGTAAAGATATAAATATGCTGCCTTTGCTACCTTCTTTTTGAAAATATTATTGCACCTAGTTGTTTCTGGCTTTAATGCATCTTTGTCATAAGTCCAGAACAAACAGCAAACTGAAATCAGAAATGTTCCGTAGACACCAATTGACTGAAAGCCTTTACTACTAACTGCCTAAAAAAGTATAGCATCCATCCTCACAGGGGTGTTTTTCAGGGTTCTACCTTACTAGAGATCACTAGCTCTTTGACTGGACCCAACATAACACTGACACTTATAGTTGCAGATTAGTCTTCATTAGAACAAGAACTGGCCTTACCAAGATATTTGGCTACATATGTTTACAGTAAGATAGAATATATTTACAATAGCAGAAGACACAATTAAAGTAGAAAGGTTTATAGACCATGCAGATTTCTGTGTGGTTCCTTCCCATGGGTCCCTTAGCTGCTGCTATGTTACACCAGGTCCAGCAGTGGTGCACTCTATCTCCACAAAGTTGATGGGCAGGGTCAAGATTTGGGTTACCAATGTGGCAAATCAAAGTCCACTTATCTTTACTCGCCCTGCTGCCTGTAAAGTAAAGACCTGGGAGAAGGACATGAGATCAGGGCTAAGTAGCTCCTGGATTGCAGGTCCAAAAGTAAAACCATATAGCATAAAAGGGATATCCTATTGAAATTTGGATACACAGGTTTTAGCAGGATTGGGGTATTAAAGTATTAAGAGTATTCTATCTAATAAAAAACAAACCAAAGCTGAAAGACTTCTCCTATTCTTGTTGTTGAGCAATTTATTTTGGGTCTGCTGTAGATGTTTTATTATTTTCATTTTTTTATACATAATATGTAATCAAAACATTGAAAAATTTGAACACTTACTGTGTAAAAAATATACATTATTATTGTTCTATTACACATATGGGAAAATAGAATTTCTTGTAAAAAAGGATTGTTGAACAGATTTCCACCTGAACCATTTTGACTATATTGTAGTTAATCATCTTACAATGAAGCTTGTTAACACACTTTAGCTATTTTTTTCTTCTTCTGTTATTTCTTTGGCTGGATTGTCGTAATGTTACTATACCCAGCTTGCTGGTTTTGCTGTTCCCCTGCCATCCGCCTACTTGTAGCTGTTTGATCTTAAGGGCAGAAGGCAGGAAAAGAAAACCAAACAGAGCACGCTCCCAGTCATGGAGATTTATTGGTCTCGGGTCTGTAGCTGTATCAGTAACATCTTGCTCTGTTATTTTTAAGGATATTGCCACTTGGCAACAGAGAGGGATCAGATGTCAGTGTGGCTCACAAAGGAACTAAATCATAGAGAAAAGAATGGCTGACAGCTGGAGAATGGAATTATGGGAAATCCAGCTGTAGCATTACTGTACATATAGATTACTCAAATGAACATTTGGAATTGGCCCTGCTAAAAGCTACTGTGAGTTAATTGTTGTAAATGAGTAAAATTGAAAAAAAGAAATATATAAGTTAGATCATTTATGTATATAAGATACTGCTAGTTTTACAGAAAACATCGTACCATCCACATTATTTCTTGCCCCAATGGCAGGGTATAAGTTACCTGGACAGCAATAGGCAAACCAAGGATAAGTTTAGGTGAAACTGATCAACTTTCCAGGGCTTTTGGTCTTTGGAAAGAAAGTCATACCTTCTTCATGTAGTGTACTTTTCATAAACGCTTATTGTACGACCAGTGGGTGTTAAGCTTTCTCAGGCATATCTCTCACTTGACCAACCAAACATGTTTCCAAGCCACGCCACCACAAGTACATTTTTCCTGTCATAAAATTTTATGCATGTACAACAAGACAGGCATGATGTCAGTTCTCGAGGCATGTCACCTTGCCTCTAATGTGTTTCGTTCTGTGAATTAACCAACCATAAACCTAAAAATGACCAAAGGATAGTATAAAATTATAAACAATATAAACAATATAAATTGAAAGCTGATTCAAAGTCAGTCTAATAATGTTATATTCATATTTCTTATGCCTAATAATTTGGGAAATATGTTTATTATCTGTGATTTCTAATTGGTTAGAAATAATTTGAAGTTGATTGTATTTACAGAGCATGTAGTGGGTAATGCTTAGTAAACAACTGTGTTTGCTGAATGCCTGTCCATGTAACTGCCCCATCTGCAACCAGAAAGTTTAACAAGATCCAGTTTTTGGACACAACTAGAAGCCAGTAAATTTTAGTTTAGAGCATTACTTTGCCTTTTTAAACATAGCTACAATTGAATTTTTTCTAGGGAAATGATTTGAATGGCTTTGTGAGATCTAAAGAGAAATGTCTGGTCATGACTTAAACCCAAGAAACTTTTTTTATGTTACAGACTAAAACTTTATGTTACAGAGTAAAAAAGTTTGTGAGATTATAAATAGGATGGCCATATGTCTTTTTAAGCTTACCTAACTATGTACTTTGATTAGAAATAATGATTTATAAAAGTGGTATATATTGCTGTTCATGTTCCTGGTAAGATCTCAACTCAACCACTAAAATTTAATTTAGTTTTCAGGTCATTTTTCTTTGCAAAAACTTTTTTTAGGGCTTAAAACTTGTGTGTTAAAGTTTTTTAAACTTTTTCAGATGAGTAAGTACTACAGAGAGTAGATCGGCATGCCGAGTGTTGCCACAGGGAATGGGACAGTCCATGCTACTGGCAGGACTACCAGGACTTTTTCCTTTATTGAAAAACTTTTACAGAAAACAGCATGCAAGCTTTCATTGGGAGCCTTTTGGGTTTACTGACACTATACTTTTTAATGTGTAAAGAACAAAGGTATCTGGTGATAGTGTTGTGTTTAGCCTTATAGGGCGTTCTAGTCTGCCAACCCTTAGTAACCAATATAGGAAATAATCACAGAAAGAGAAGGGTTATTGGCAAATGATATGAATGTGTTATTCAATTCTTCATAATACAATAAATGTGTAGGTTTAGGACTGGGTGACAGCCATAGTAGCAACATATCAGAAAATATATATACTCAGGCCCAGAGGGCGCTAGACAAAAGACATCTGACAAAAGATTGCAAATTGTCGCGAATATTTATCTATACTTTCACTATTTCACTATACTTAATAAAGTTGCAAAAGTTGTATTTATGCTTTGAAAATCCATAGTTGTCAATAAATAATTCCTGGAGATCTGCTTTAAAGGTGTTTGTTCAGGTACTTCCTGTTATGGAGTGACAATTGTTTTCTCAGGTATGCTCTTGCTACTCTGTCACATACAACCCTAAATGAAAGCACAAGTGACTTAAAATAACCAGGAATTGCATAGCAACGCAGTAGTATTATACCGTAGTATAATATACATCACTTTAGCAATTACTAAATGGTATTCATTTAGGGTTTAGATATACGTAAAAAGAGGAAAATATTCATGTTTTAGTAACATTTGTGTAAATATGTAACGTTTTACAATTACTGTCTTATGCCTCAAGACAGATATTTCCATAAGTAATATTATTTCAGCCAGGCTTGATTCTTTATATTTATTTGCCTAAAATAAGATCCAAAGAGAGGCACTAGAACATAAATAGCTAATAATGATAATACATTTTCTTATTGATTATATTGTTTTGATAAACATTTCCCCAACTAATGTGGTGCATCGAAAATAACTACACGCTCGAATGTTATTGCTTATTTGGTTTTAAAATATTGGGGTATTTATTCAACATTCAAGTTTCTTATATTCATTTTATTGGATGTGGAAAAAATGATCTGGTCCTTTGAGATGTTAAATGGTATGTGCCGAAAGGTTTAGAAAAAAAGTAAATGGTTTGGCTTTAAAAATCCATTCTCGTTTTTACGGTAAACAAATTTTTATTTTATTCTCAATTTAGGACAGTGTCTTCTTACCACTGCAGCATGCTATTCTTACTTGCTTTATAGCAACTGCTTATGGAGAACACTTGACCTCTCTGATATGACAGTGCTCATGCCTTAACAGTCAATCACCAGCCATGAAAACTATCATATTGACGGGCAGTGACTTTATCCACCCACTAGGGGTGAGTTCACTTTACTAGAAGAAAGGCCACGTAAGAGGCACTGTACCTCAATAACTACCCTTTTTCATTTTATTTGAAAGCAACAGTAAGCTTAAGGGGGATAACAATATATACAGGTAGTCCCCGGGTTTGGGACATCCTACATACGGACGACTCCTAGATACGAACGCGGCTTCCCTGCTCACTCTTGTGCAGGACAGAAGCTTGAAGGGGAGAGGGGCGAGGGGCGGTTTGAATGATTTGCAAAAGAAATCTTTTGCTAAACAAAACTAAGACTGAGCTCTTCTACAAAGACCAATGACTCTTTAATGACCAAAACAAACTCTGCAGTTGTTTCTTTTTGCATATCAAAGCACAGCTTGCTCCAGAAATAATGAATGTCTAGGCTCCATAAAGTTTCTTTTTTTTTTTTAGTTTGTTAATGAATAACTCACATGGAGGATTGTATAGAGTAACTGACACCATGCTGCCTGATAATATGTTGAGACAAACATCTGTTTTACCTGTATTTAATAAAATAATGTACCTGTTCCGAATTACATACAAATTCTACTTAAGAACAAACCTACAGTCCCTATCTCGTATGTAACCTGGGGACTACCTGTATAGATATTGAGTGATCTACACCACTGCAATTTATTTATTTTGCTGCATGCATTTTTTTTTGGTCAGACATTGACAGGTCTAGAGCTAGGAAAATTGTTTTCCTGACCAGTTAACACAGATAAGGTAAGTGGGCACTGCTGCATGAAAATTCCAGTAAGCATCAGCTGGCTACCATTTCAAGTGCTTTGGAATATACTAAATGTAATTTCCATACATATATGTACTTTCTGTTTTTTAATCAAACATATAGGATACTTGTGCCCAATATCTGTTCCTTTGGTATGTCTTGTTTTAGTCTTGGGCTCTTGGGGTGGTGGAAAAGTAGGGTTGTGAATTTGTTAAAAGAGTTTACCATCAGTGCTCTCTAGCAGTCTCATGTCCCCATCTGTAGCCTATGCCCTGTATTTGAAAATACCTGTAATATGCCTTTAGTCTCTGACGAAAAGACTAGAAACTATTTATGTATATGAACATTAGACAAAAAATGTAATTGTTAGTCTTGGAAAAATTCACATATTCATATCCACCTGGTTTAAAAAGCATGTTTTACCATTGTGCATAGTATTTTGCTGCCTTTGGTTGGCTCGGGGAATTAAAAAAGAAATCAGATAAATCCTGGCAGAAATTTGTTTGTGCTACAGAAGATTATCTGAAATCGGCCACACTCCTTCACAGATGTGCCCTAACAGACTGAATTGGATTTTTTGCTCTCTTTGGAAACCAGGGTTTTGTAATAACTTTCTCTTCCAATACAAATGAGACATCTGGTTGGCTCATATAATGCTCCATGCTACAGCAAACATTCTATTTTTTCTGAAAAAGTGACACTGCAGTACAAATTATAATACAAATTGCATTTGCCTGTTTTTACTGGATGCCATCAATGTCTAAAAAAAATTTTTAAGATTAGTCTGAGTCTGCCGATTAGCATCCTTACCTATGTAATACATATTTTTACGGTTTTGATCTCATCTGGTATTGGGACTGATAGATACAATTGGGTCTGTGATGCTTTCTTTATCCCACTATCTCTCTCTCTTTTTTTCATTGTGTTATGTTGTTAATGTATTGCTATATAGATTGTATAGTCTTCAATCAGTTTTTTAGGAAGTGTACTTGTCTACAAATTGATTTGATAATGAATACCTAAATTGCTCCAATGATTGTGATAAGGTATGCTGCTGGATTTATTTATTGAGTTTGCAACATTTATGGATATAATGCTTATGTAAATCTATATTCTGTACCATATATGATATATTTAAAGTAGATTTGAAAAATACACTGTATATGTTTATTCTAAAATATTTGATATTGTTTTCTACATATAAAAATTTATGTCTATCTATTTCTTAACTTATTTAGTTTCAAATAGGTAGAGCTCTGTGTAACGCCTTTTCTGGTTCTCCTGTGCAAAAGAAAAATGTATAGCTGTATGTCATGTCAAAGGGAAAAACTTCTCTGATGAGAAAGTAAATTAGTAGCTGGCAATTGTGCTGCACAAATAATTCCAGTGACTTTCGCAATGAGGTCCTGACTTATTTAGGAATTCCTTTGGAACAGAGTTCTCACACTAATTTAAAAAAACGTACAAAAATAAATTCACAAAGCAAAAGGCAAGATATCTGCACAAGTTTAGATTCAGTTGAAGGAACCTCTAAAAGTCTCCTCCCCATCCGGTGAATGGAGAGTAAATGATGAAGCAGCTGATTTTCCTTCTGCCTGTGACTTTCTCCTCCTATCAGCATGCTCCCTGCATTAAATCACAACTAATTGTCTTCTTCTGTTGCCCCCACCCAGTCTAAACTGCACAGGGAATGCATGAAGCTAATATCAGGTCAAATTCAAGTACTTACACAACTTGCTTAAAAGATGCATTTACGGATGTTTACAAAATTACATGTGGTGGCTTGTGGTGGTTCTATCTGCCAGGAGTACAGATCATTTCTAGTCCTATTTTAAAAGACAAATGTTTGTGAGTTTCTGACTAGTTAATGCTTTCTGATAATTACCCATAAAAATAGATATTTTGAATGATTACTTCTCTGGCTATTTTTGGTTAACCTCTGCAATCATTTCAGATTCAGTTTATATTATGTTATAATTGTTTCCAGCATCTCTACCCCCGGGGTGACTACTTGTATAATAACAGGCTGTATTCCTATAATTCTTTACGTGCTTTGGAACAGGGATGCACAACAATTACAGGCCTAGACCTCAGCAGACTTTTGCAATTGCTTGTCCCCTTCTATACACAGACTGTGGCTGTGGTTAAATCTCCCAGTACATGTAACCGTTTTGTCAGTCCAAAGCAAACATATCAAACAAGCAAGCAATTTCACAGAAGCGGCTTACATTTCAGAATACTCTGCACTCAAAATCATTTGGGTTAATCTTGAAGTCCTAATTTTTTATGTTCCTTGCAAAATTTGCATTGCCGCCTATAAATAAAAAGATGCTAGGACATATCTCTACTTACTTAGGTACTTACGTCTTTTCCTTTTCTAGCGGCAGGTCTGCAGTTGGGATTTAAAAAATGTTGGCTGCTTCTCTGTGTATGGAACCTTTGTGGCTGTTTAACAAGAATGTGCATGCCCAGAGGTGCCAGTGCCAGGAATTATGTCCAAGGATAGGGCCTACTCTCTTTTTTTTGACATTATATGAATCTATAGGGGAGGAAGGGGCTTAAGAATAGTGTATTGTAGATTTGTGTGTTCAACTTCTTTAAGGTCGTGAGCCTTACCAGGTATGGGTCCTCTAAATTCAACCCCTCTTCATACCTGTTCCAGGTCATTACATTGATAACTTTGGATCAGCAAAGCAGCTAAGTAATCAACATTTCCATAAGAAGATTTTTTTAATTACAGGTTTTCTTTAAACACAGAAATTGATATTTTTAATACAAGCCAGTGGTGTATCCTTACACCATGTTACAATAAATGGATCCTTAGTTGCTTTTTTACGTGCTCTAAGGCCTGATACACTAAAGCATGTTAAAGTATACATTATTTGAGGACAACTTTTCCTATTTAAACTGCATGTTATTGTTTAATGTGTCATTGATTCCTGTAAATGCATGAGCTGGAATTAAGCTAGACAGTGATCTGTAAGGCCTGAATACCATTTGGTTCTTTAGAGAGTCATAGGACCTAATGTACCTGTTGTAATTTAGATAAGCATTATGACAGAAAACTCATGCAACTGCATCCTATTTTCCACATCAGAACATGTTTGTATATTCTTATGTGCATATAAATATATATATGACCCTTCAAAAATGTTTTTGCATGTGGTATGCATAAGAAAAGTAATGGTGATGGCAAAGTTTCGGCACTTTCATAGTATGGAATAAATTGACATAACTACATTTGTTTATTGCATGCCCTCCTGATAAAATTTCCTACACCATATTTATAAGCCAAACACAGTTTGGATTTGGTAAATTGTAATAAATATCTTGTATTGTATTAAATATAAATTGTTACCTTAGCAGTGCATTGAAAAATGTACCTTTTGTATTGAATTCCACTAGTGTACCTCTGATCACGTGAATATGCTCAGGAACTCCCATGCCTACAGCTCCCTAGGCAGGGTCGGGCCTAGGCAAAAATCAAAATGGGCTGCTCTTGTCTGGAAATATACTGATTCTCAAAAGGACAGGGCCCAGGGGTAGCCAAAAGAGGTGGCAGCTTTGGGGGAAAAAATGGTACAACCTAGAACCTCTGCTGCTGCGTAGTTCATGGCTTAAGGTGCCTCACTTCATAGTGCAGAGAATATGCTGGTTCCTTCTGTCTTTCTAATTTAAATCAGTTTTTATTTTGTGATGTTCAAGGAGAAAAGAAACTGATCAGAGGAAAAACAGAAGTCATCGAAAATTGGTGAAGGGACAAATATATGGTGATATAAGAATACCAAAAAAGCATGATATACATTATCTATTTATTCAGTATTACATAAAGTCTAAAGCTGGTGGAAATAATAGGGAACAAGAAAGAAGCAGAGTGTTATTTAATAAAGAGTGTAAAACAGTTTAAATTCACAGCTCCTTTTTATTCTTTACTCATGTTTTCTGTTTATTACATATTGAATATTGAAGAAAGTGGTAGCTATAGATAGTAGATACCCAAACATTTAAAGCAAAGGGAAAGGATTGTTGTCCATCACATTGTTTGGGGCTTGGATTTATGTCAGTGGGAATAAAAACAATACATCTACATAAAGTAATCTTTCTAGTTTCTAGTGTCTGCCAGTACAGAGGGAAAGGAGAGCAAAGCTTAGTGTTGCCTCTGTGTCTGTTGTTTTCCCAAAGCAGAAGCTCCAGATCATCCATGAGAGCTAAACATGGTGCAGAAGGAAAGTGCTTAGGTCTTTAGGTGAAGCCTCAAGCTTTGTTAATATCATTCTTAAATTTGGGATACAACCCTAATAATTACATAATATTACCTGTGATGGAATTTTTGCTGTATTCAGTACGTCAGACATAGTTGCTATTCCATTCCTGCATCCTGCTACGTGTACTATATCATATATGATATCTAACACAGTATGTAATCGTTTGTGAGACAGATGTTTTCATTGTACTTTTCGCAGTATACTATTATACTTATTGTTGCATTTTCTTGTTATTTAATGCCTGACATATCTCTTGTGCTTTTTTAGCCACAAATCAAGTCTGTTATCAGTCCTCTGATGAAGCCATATGGCGAAACGCATTTAGTTCGGAGACAGTTTGACTTATTCAATGTTCAATTCTGATTTACCATGTTTGAAAACCCTTCTGTATTTACCACTCAGTTGAGTTTTATCTAGATTTGTATGCACTTTTTACACAAATTTTTTGAGCAGAACTCTGTCTAGAAGTATACTATTATTGCTTCTCTACTGTACTGTTGAATATACTAACTTATAAATCCCTTATAAATTTAGGTTGCCTGAAAGAGCCGTACTTTTTTATTATTATTATTAAACAGGATTTATATAGCGCCAACATATTACGCAGTGCTGTACTTCCTCCACTTTTCTTTAATTTATGCATTTATCATCAATGGCTTGGCAACTTGGGCATTAACCTATCATTGTAGTAATTCTTTTAGGGGTTTCTTATGTGTTTAACTAATTAAATACATTTAAATATATAGAGAGAGAATAATTGATGTTTTTAAAGCTATCTATTTATGAATGAGGGTGGCTGGACCAGTTCTTATGAACGAAACCAGTTTTTCCTTTGCCAATTACATAGGTCAACTATTTAAGTTGAAACGTTTCATATTTTCTGCTTGATTTTTTACCTCATCTTGTTTTATTTACTTTGGTCTTCATGCCTAGCTACTTACCTAAGATTTTTATGTAGACTCTGATGGCAGAATTGATCTCTGCTTTCTGTTGGTATTAGCTCCATCTGTCACTTCCGATTCCTGGTTTTATTTCTTGCATGTATCATTTTTAACAGAGGAACATATACATCAGGTTCCTGTTGTTCAAGGTCATCTTGACAACAAAGAATGTTGTATGCTACTTCCGGGACTAACTTTAATTTGTCATCACATTCTTTTGAGAGCGTCAGACGTGGTCCAGAGATCACTGCATTCTGTGCTGGAGAAGTTGAGTTGTGGGAGCTGAACTCTTCAAGGAAAAACATTTCAGGGGGTCCTAAAGTTGTCTATTTTTCAGGGCTTGGATGTTTGTCAGGATGCTCAGGAATTAAAGTGAACACAGCTGAAGATGTCAGCATAATATATATTGCCCTGGGGTATATACTTGTCCTTGTAGTGCTATGTCATCTATGTGGCAGGATAAATGGGCATGCTTGGGACTACAGAGGACACACACCCAAGTTGGAAAGTTTCTCTAAGCTTTGCATACATTTCTTCCCAGCAGACAGGGAAGTGCAGTTCATTGTAGCAATGAAAGCACCATACTAGACCTTTGAAGAAGTGAGAGGAAGTCCTCCCAGGCCTCATTTGTTTTTGCATCATGTGACATGCCATGGCTTGGAAGTGGGCTTCATGCCACTCTGTGTCTTATACAGGTGCTATACAGCTGAAGATGTTTATACCTAAGTGTAAGCAGTTTGTGTATGTGGTTAGATAAATTCTGATTGCTACCCCCCCACACACACACACTTAGTGTCTAAGGGCAACCTAAAAAAATGTTATTACACTTATTTTTTATTCACTCCAGTAGTACTTCTGAAGTCCACATGTATCATGGCCATTCACATTGTCTCTACACCCAGACGTATTAGGCAGAGATTTTGCTTACCTGGGTGATCAAGGGGGTGAGGGAGCGGAATGAAGGGCTGCCATTAAAGTGAACCTGTTGCTTTTCCCTATAATGGTAAAATCACAAAAGAGACCGTTCTTCCTAAGGTCATGCTTTCTTCCAAGGGCCCCAGAGAGTGTGTGGATGTCTGTGGAAACACTTACATACCAAAACTGTCTAACTGATATTTAAATGGCTGCCACAAAACATTACTTGGTTTAAATAGAGACAACCAAACAAGTAAGCATAGTCAAGAGAACATTTTCAACATATGATATATGTAGTCTTTGAAGTTACATTGCATTGGAAAATGTTCGTTTAGGGTAAATGATCCCCTTTATAAATCTGGGAAGATTGCCACTTCTTGGAGAACTGATGCAAATTGTTGACCCTCAACAATCTTTGGGATTCTATGTCCACTTCTATCCTACATAATTAAGTTAAATGTGTATGTATTTTTGTGTTATTTTCTCCTAGTATTTGTTCACTGTAATATTCCAATTCACAGCATGGATCTGCCAATGCGGCGTCAGCTACTATATGCCACGCTCCACACTTCAAAAACAAAAGAATAAAAAAAAGAACAGCCAAAAGGAACTGAACTAATACTGTTATATCAACTCCAAGGCTCAGTGTTTACTCTCAGCGCCATGACCTCATGCTCAGGAAAAAATGGAAATCTCTAGCATGCCAGCGATTAGACAGTCCTCTTCCCAACAGACGCTGTAATATAAATGCACATAAATTGAATTCCTTTTTGAAAAGAAATCTGAATACCTTTGGAGCGTTTTAGCAAATCATCTCCAGCTCTTATGGCAGGACTTCAAGGAGCAGCAGAAAGGGGATCTCTACACCCTCCCTCCTCCCTCGTGGCACGGCTACTTCTATAGGAGGATATAGAAGAGCTGGGGGCCGCCAAGAATAACACTGAAAGCTTTATTAGGGATTCAGAAAGGATTTTTATTAAACTCACTCACAGGGATTTGAAGATGGGATTTTGGGTGAATCAACCATTGTGATGTATACTGCTGCCTGCAAGAGAGGGTGGAGTAATAAATGTATATAACAGCAAGTAGCTAATAACAAGAAAAAACAGTCAATTCCAATGAGATAAAACAAAAATACTAAAAGGAAGAAACTTTTGCCAAGGACTTACAGTCTTGTAGTACAAGCCAAAGCATGAAAATATTAACACTATTTTTAAAGGGCCTGACCACCCAAAAGAAAAACTTTATTTAAAGAAAATCTGATAGGCTATGTCTTTGCAGTTTTTTAATATAGCTTGTGGATTTCAGTGACAAGTTACTAGCAATGTTTCCTGTTTACGTTAAAGTTTTGGGTATTTCTTTGCTTTATAAAGAGAATCTGTCACTGGAATATTCAGGGTAACGAGTCAGAGTATCTTAATTTACTATCCAACACCTATATTCACCTTTGGTGAACTTCCCTGTTGATCTTGTTATAAAATTATATATACACTGCTCGTGAAATCTGGGAAACAGAAAACATCTTTTTTTTTACTGCTTACATTTTCTTCTGTCTTTAGCTGCGTACAGACTTGCAATAATTATTGTTGGAAATGAACAACCGATTGTCCAATAATCGTTAACAAAAAAAAGTGCACAATTACTGACCAATGATGCCGACGAACGAGGATTGTGGCTGGAAACAAACGACCGTCCCGTTGGATCTGATTGAGCGACAATTGTTCACTATCTATTGTGTGTACGGTCGTTTAGTGATCGTAGATTGTTCTGTGATACACTTTCTCCTTTACATGTCACTTCCTGCATCGTTCAAACAATCGTATCTAGTGTGTGTACATTATTGGTGAATTATATTTGAACGATCATATTGTTACATGTACAGAATTGTGCACAATACGATCGTTCAAAATAATCGTGCATAATCGTGCATAATCATTAGTCGTTTGTTTTCTAAAGATAATTATTGCAAGTGTGTACCTTTAGTGTTGCTTATCTTCTTTAACCTTCTGCAGTTTAATCCTGCCTACATATATGCACTTTAGCAGTGGTTGAATGTGATTGCTTTGGACAAGTTCCCTGATGGTGACCAGGGTAGACTATACGTGCCCAGGGATTTTATACTTGTAGGCTCCATTGAATGCTGAATAATTGACTGAATAAAGTAAATAAATAAAGTAAATATCTGGGAAAAATGGGTTCACCCTCCTCATCTGTTCAGTCATAAATTACCAGTTCAAGAGACACGCCTAGTCCTTCACCAATATGAACTCATGGGCAAAGGACCAGTTACTATTGCCGCTTGTGACCCCTGGAAATGATCCCCTCCCTAAGACCAGACTTACTGCCTTGTTCTTCATTGTCTCTGTATAGAAGTGGCCTTCTCAATAAAGGCAGGACTTTGCTCCCTAATGTCAGAGCCCATAGTAAGAAGAACAGTAAGTGGTGACATTACTAAATCTTAACACTGCAGATGAACAGCTATGAGGCAGACACTCTCACATAATGGAATCAGACAAGGTCTAGAACAGGGGTGGGTAAACTTTTTCAGTCAGGGGCCACATAATAAAATTTGAAAGAGGGGCCACCACTGAACGTGACGTCATGATGGCATAACCCTGCCCACTCTCCCATCGCAGATCTGAGCCTGTGATGGGAGAGTGGGGGGGTTGTTTGCAGAGACACAGCCCGCCCACCTCAACGAGCTGGAACGTGTTCCGCGGCTCTGGCTGGTGCGCCCCCTCCCCCCAGCTGGGTCCTTCTGACAAATCTGCTCGGAGTGGCACCTGTCAGAGGGTCCTTCTCCTGAACACCCAAAGGGCCAGAGAAACCACCGTATTGGTCCGTAGTTTGACCATGCCTGGTCTAGAAGCAGGGAACTTTAAATGCCAAGGTGGATAATATGCATCAGTCTCCTTTGTGGCAACATTTACTTCAAGCTAAATGCCAGCTATATTTCCTGCCCAATTCTGTTCCATAAGGGGTAATTGTTTGTTTAGCCTGGGGGGAATAGGATTATAGTGAAACGCTTACCTTATATCTCACTCCAAGCAACCAAAGACCTGCTGTAGGACAATGCTGCAGTGTTGTATTGTGGATGAATACTGCCTATAGAACCAATATCACTGGAGGACATTGTTTTTGAGCTGACTCTGCAAGTAAAAACAATCTACTACCAGATCTGCAGACCAATTGCTATCTGCATTTGATACTAGACCCAGAACACTTGTCTTATTTATCCCTAAGGACATCTCACATGGTGGCTATGCTGGGATCAGATTTATAGTGTGGAAGGTCCCACAGTCAGACTGGAGACAAAAATGGGGAGCGTGGCCTCTATTGCTTTGCAATTGCATGCCTGCAAGAATATATGTGCTATGACTGTTGTATTTTTGTAATTGTATTGCCTGTACATAGATTTAGTGGACAGTAATTAATCTAATCGTTGACATATTTGATTTAGTATTCATTAGTGTGTTCATTAAAACGGAAAAATTAGAATGCAAGCTCTGGTTTCCTTGTCATCTTGCTTGCATTACATTTTGTCTGTCATTAAACTCTCCTATGTTTTCACATCTAATATAGGCTGGCCATGCTTTCTATTCCTGTGATGTCATCATATCTTATGGGCTTCTGATGGAGACTTCAAGTGGTAGTTCCAATACACCTTGAGGCTGATTTGAGAATCTTCACACAATAAATTGTATTAGTATTCGCTTTACTCATCTAGTCATGTGAAGATCAATTTCCTGTTTAATGTGCAGATCAAACAAGAAAACAGGTAATGTGCTTTGCAAATGTTTGAATAGTTAAAGTTAACATTTACATAACTATTGTTTGAAGATTTTTAACTTTTTTTAGTTAATATCAGCCTAATTTTATTGTTGTGATCCACTGGTGTTGCCATTGGGAACTCCACATTGCAAGACTGCAAATAGGCTGAGATGAAAAAAAAAGTGAAAATGGGTATTTTATTTAATTAATGATGATTATGATATTGAGGAGATTCAAAAAGCTATATGTGTGGATTTCCATGTACTTCCTGTACTGTAGATCCAACAGGAAGGGCGGGGATATCTTTCAGCTATTAAGGAAATCCCCTCCTATACATTTGTCACACATGCCCCCATTAAAAGATTTTCTCTCTATTATTGTCCCAGTGGCAAATTAACATTTAGGATTTATCCTCACTTTCATTCTTAGAGGCATTAGTGATTATGCCAATTGCATAGTAATTCCCTAATAGAGACATAAAAAAAAACTTGACAGTAGTTCTAATTCTTAACTACTTTATAAAAAAATAATAGGTTATCCTTTAGAAATACTTTAGGGATTACCTCTCCAGTTCATTGCAACTGTACTAACAAGAAAGCACAATACTTCCAACATTCCTTATTGCATAAAACTGTGCAATGCTATGTTCCCTTGAAAGAGAAAATGCAAAATGTTCTATTAATTTATTAAGCTAAAAAACACAAGAACACTTCTGCATACTTTTGGTTATTTGACCCTTTCCACATGTAAAAATATTCCGTAACCCACTGAAATAATTCATAGCCAACTTCCAAACTGAAGAGAAACATCCAACAAAATCTGGCCGCTGATTTGAGAAAGTTGTGATTATTTATAGAGCAGAAACACTCAGGGTTCTGACTTCTTCCAATATAGAACATGCCACAAAATCTCTTTCAGCAGAAGTCTGGAAAGGGCTTGTTAGAGAATAAGACAGCTGACTGGTACTGTCACACATATGATGTATCAACTTAATCCATTCCTAGGAATTAGTTACCTACACTTAAACAAGAAGTGAAAACAGATTATATCTGACAGTGGACAGCACTTCTCCATGAGCATATTTCTTACTTCTCAGAAATGTTGTGAAATGAGAGATTATGCAAAATACCTTTATTGTATCAACAGATAATTTATTTATAAGCTTGTGAAAAATCAAATGACATGCTTCTTTCTTGGCCATAACAAAGTACACAATGTGCAGTCCTAAAAAGTAAATTCTTTGTTTATTCCTTATCTTGTTTTTTATCTACCACATATTCAATATGTCCACTAAGGCATGAAATAAAAGGAGGATAAACAGCCACAAAAACAAAGGGGCTATTAAACCCATTGACACCTAAATTTGGATGTAATAATGAATACTTGATGACAGTCTGGTAAGGGAAGGATGGTGACCCAGGGTCAATACCCTGGGTTATGTACTCATGCAAAAGTTAGAAACCCCTACTCTAGAGGGAAGTTACCTAGAGAATATTCTTGATCCATTTTGGGGTCAGTCTGACCCTGGGGAGAATGGTAAAAGATGCCCTCCACTCTTTAAGGTCACCAAAAAAGTTATTTCAATATTCCACTAATGAAAATCACTAATATTTTACCCAATTCCATTCAAGATGTGGACATATTATTATTGCATAATAATAGCTCTGTTCACCCAATCTGCTGGCACACAACATTAGAATGTATTTTAGCTCAGTCTTTATTTGTAGCAATATCCAATATATACATGTTGGCTAGGCTGGTTCACAAAATGCTTATGCTTTTCAGCCCATAAGCATGCATCAATCATTGAGCCCTGTGTTGGCCATGTGTCTGCAATAGCTTTAAGACTAAAAAAAACACCTCTTGACATTCAAGCAACTTTTTCATTGTGGGTGCCACCTGTTCATTTGCTTCTCATTCGACCTTCAAAGTCTTAAATAATAAAAGATTAGGGTTTGGGATATTCCTTTTTATCCTATGTCAACCTAAGGAAATTTATTTGGCTCCCCATCCACCCAAAATCCCTTCTATTTCCCTTTGCAAGTACAGAAAGAAAAAAATGTTAGTGTGCCAAGCTAGAATGCTTTAGCCAACCAAGCTTAAGAAATGGTATGTGGCCAAAACAGAAACCTCAAAACACATGTACAATCCGGAATCACGGCTTGTATAACACACTCTGCACACAGACATCTCCCTGGCAGCACACAGAAGAAGCTTGTCCAAGCTGTTTGCTCTGAGAGGGTGGGTGCCAGTATAAAGATGCTGAAAAGATTAATTCGCAGGGTCACTTGTCATTTTTGACCATGGTATATTTAAAATCCACAAGACAAGCTGGAATCTATTTCCCGGGTTGCTTGTGCCAATGGCACAGCAATGAGGGTTCAGAATTTCTGTACAATATTCACAGCAAATTGGAAACATTATTTTGGTTTTTGGTGTCAAAGAATTCTAAAATGACAAATACAAAAATGAAAAATCTTGCTCTTTGTTTTTTTTTGGTGGTTTGGATAACGTTTATTAATTGAATTTAGGCTGGCAACTTTCAAGTAGTAAAAGTAAATACAGAAGATTGTATTTCTCACTAGTCACAAGTCCAGAGTAATAATTAGCAGTCAAGGCTAGATCAAGTACATATAGACAACGTGGGGCTAAAATAGGCTGACGTAGATTAGCAGTAGTGAGTGAATAATAAAAGTGAAAATACCTTTTTATAGAGAAAAAAAAGAACATTTGGGATTACATAAATGTTACATACATACACAGTTGGGATTGTGTTTCCTAAAATCTCTGTCAATAGGCATTTTATTTATCCTAATAAATTTGGGTTAAATTACAGTTTTATAATCAGTGAAAAACATCCCTTTGTAACTAAAGTATTTAAAATGATTTTATGGCCAGCATGTGGACTTTATATATTGGTAAAGGGGGATGAACTGTGAAAGCTGTGTCCCAAATGGTAAACGAAGAGCAAAAAGTTTGGCTCCCAAAAGATGATCCTATAACTGGCTCATAATGACTTATTCTGCATTGTGTCTGTATTTGAAGTGGGTATCTTGGTGGAGGAGAATGGCTTTACTTTGTCATAACTGATGACTGGTGATCTGACGAGTAGTGGGGTAATATTTAAAAAGCATGGATACACAGAATGAATGAAGCAGAAGCAGTTTGATTCTTGCACTGCAGGCCCTCAAGTACAGCAAGGAGAACAGTAATACAAAAATATTATCACTAAATCTCTCTTAAAATCCCGTAAGGCTAGCAGTCACAGGCACAGAGACTTAATTGATCTCACACTAAAAGTATATAGCTTTGATGCTGCAAAACAGAAGTGCCTATCGGCACAGGATTTGTACTACTGTTGTTCAGGAGGAATTCAAGACAAAAGTTAATCACAATTTACATAACTATGTGTTTTCTGTGCATTTTCAGTTCAGGTCCAATTAACTAAGTAGTAAATAAGCTCTGAGCACTTCTTGGTTACACTTGTAACAAGCATTGGTGCACTGTGATGCCATGCCTTCGGAATGGCAACCCAAAGGACCATGCAATCCAACCTGCAGTGTATCCCACAGCAATCTGTAGTACTTTGTGTTCTGTGCATTGCTGTGCAAAGGTGAATTAAATTAATTTTTGCTTGCTGCTGTGTGGTAGGCAGCCCATTTAAATGAATAAGCAGCTTTATCTCACTGCACAGCAGCACAATGCACATATACTCAGCCACACTACTGCAGTGTTGGGTTCCAATGTGAGATAATGGAATCAAACTGCTTTTTCAAAACTATTATCTGTTATGGTACTGGAAGTCTTCACACTTGTCTGTGCAGTAGGAGACTCCATAACACAGTCTGACTAGTGGTCCAAGTCTAAAGCATAGGTATAAGGCAAAGCTTTGTTCTGTTAACTACTGTGGTGCAAACGAGGAGTTCATCTTTAGGTATAATTGATTTCTTATTATCCTGCATTTATATAGTGCCAACATATTACATGAAGTTTGTAGTCATATCACTAACTGTCCCTCAGAAAGGCTTACAATCTATGCCTACTTGTATGCCATTAACAGAGTCCAAGGCCATTTTTTTGGGGCAGCCATAAACCTAACTGCATGTTCGTGGGATGGGGTGGAAACCAGCATGTCTGGAGTGGTATGGGAACTCTATACAGGTAGTGTCTTGTCTGAAATTCAAACCTGTGATCCTAATCAAAGACAAGAGTGCTACCTAGTGAACCACCGTGCTGCCCGATTTAGACTATAGTAGCATTACAGGAGGTCTCCTTAAGTGATCTATTACTGGATGACTGGGCACTAAAAGGTGATATGATTAAGTAGGTTAGCCCAACATCGAAAATTATCTTTTCTTGTAAATCGTTTTTTACATTACCAGGTCTGCAGTAGCTATTTACTTGACCTGCCTATTAGTCGAGCTCCTGGCTCAAGTGCTAACCTAACATTAATAAAGTTATATCATTTTAATGATATTAGGAAATAATACAAACACAGAAAAGGCTTTGATCTTGTGATTTGTACAGCACAGGAACTAAAGGTTAATATATTATTATAAAGCTAATATGTGTTTATGGAGAAAACATGGGTATGAACGTGTGTGTGAATTTTGCATAATATGCAATAAAAGATATGTTGAGTGGCTTTCAACAGCAGCTATGTCTTTACTTATTCTGTTGCCTCATTGGCAGCGCATACGCCTGTTTGTAATGCATCCCCTTGCCACTTAGCTCTTGCCAGGAGTCAGACTGTCTATGATGGTAGAAGGTCTCCTCTGAGGCTGAATTACAGCCTCTGCTAATTAAATTGCTTATTACAACATACCAGAGAGGTAATCTTCCTTAAAGTGGTAGTTACTTGTAATGAAAAGGACCATTCCAAACTTTTCATTGGACCTCTTTATGAACCCTTAATTGACTATTATTACAGAGTTAAAAGGAGAACTTCTCTTCTATTTAACAAATTCACTGCCACATAAACATACAATGAACCGAACAGAATGTAGCACTGTGAAGGTGTTTTTAGTTTTTTACTTTAATTAAATGTTAGCCGTTTCAGCTTTAATGTGTTGAAAAATGTGTGTATAAATGTGTGTAAAAGTATTACAAATCTGTATTAAAATATTAAACATTTAACTGAAAGTTATTTTTTTCATGCTAATATTTACATTATATGATATTTTTTATGTTTGTATATACACATGATACCTAAAAAGCTTAAAAGATACAATAATTAATGTTCAACCAGTCATCACTAGTCCCACAAATATTAATAGCAAAATACAGCAGTCACTGAAAATAAGAGTCAGATTTCATTAGTTTATCATCCAGGAATGGGAAACATTGCAGTGGTGTGAAAATATTCCTTGATCAGTTAGGAAAGTTTTGGCTATGACAGTACTCCAGCCCCCAAATCTTATCCCATCTATTTACCTAATGAGTATACTTCTTTGTGGTTGGTAATGAGTCCTACGTTCTATAAACTAGTTTTCCCGGGCACCTAGCTATGCTCTGAAAGTCAAAATAAATTCAGACATGTAGAATGAAAATGATTTAAAACAACAACAGAGTGGCTCAGACATAAATAAAACTTTATTAGAATGCCCAAGTATCAATCTTGTCCTTAGTTCTCCTAAAATAATGTGGTGTGATGTAAAGTGGATCCAATGAAACCCAATTATATACATGACCTGAAATTGTTATGTATACAACAAAAGGTCAAAAAGCCTCATAACTACTGATCAGTAACTAGATATAACATCTGGTTCAGGTTATTTCCAATAAAGGTAAATTAACTACCTGAATTTAAATAAAACTTGTACACGGGACTGAGTCAATAAAGAGGCATGAAAGGCACTGTCTCAGAACTGGCTCAGTCATCTTCAGTACTGTGATATACTAACAATCATGTAGTAGCAGCCCTTTTAAACCTTTTTACCCCTGAGAACCCTTGAAATACATTTTGGTTCTCCGGGAACCCCTGATAAAATACATTTATTAAGGGTTGGTAGAAAGAATGTCCCCAATATGGTGACAGTTAGAAAAGGGTGCTGTTTTACAGTGTCAGTCATTATGCCATGTTTTAGACAGCTAAAAAGATAACTGCTGTCATCCTACTGGCTCTCCCAAATTTCACTGAACTCTGAACAATGCAGGTACGAACAGATGGTAGGTCATTTAAAGCTCAAAGAACCCTTATTGACAAAAGTCTAGGTTCTACAGAATAGTTCACCTACAAATCACACTGGGAGAGTGGCTCTCCCAATGTAGTTAATGGCGCTCACCCATCAGTGTGACCCTTGAAGTCTTCATAAACAATCTTCCCTATTTCCAATTGGAAGAAAACATTTTTCTTGTCTCAATCTTAAGAGGAACTAAACTCAAAACTCATAAGTAAAAAACACACACACTTACCTTCAATCCGAGGGTGTCCTGCATCGGGTCCCACGTTGTCCCAGGGCTGGCACTCCGGGCGCTGCCCTTCGTCTTCTCTTCCGGGTTCTACATCCTATTTCACCCGACCCAGACGTGAGATCAGGTGACGTTGGATAAGTAAAAAATTTGCAGATCTCACTGCGCATGCGTGATTTCAGCAAATTTTTCTCTTTGCGCAAAAAGGCTCCTTCTGCCCATGCCCGAGATGCTCAGGCATGTGCAGAAGGAGCGCCAAAGAGCTGCTTCTAGTTGGGTAAACTCTCCAATAATATACCCATATCAAAACCTGATCAGTGTGTGGTTGCTTGAAGTTTATTTTATCCCCAAAAAGTAATATTTATTGTATGCTTTTTGTTTCAGGTTAAATTACTGGCAAAGCCAGTAGTAGCCAGAATGACGTCAAGTCATTGTCCCTTCTACAATAAAGAGCCTGCCTGCTCACAATGTTTTTATATTTATATATAGTTCCCCTTTAAATCAGCATACAAAATCATAAAACTGTTTTGAGATGGAAATTGGAAAGATTTTATTTTTTTCATGCTGCATTATATAAATTCAGTCAGGTGGATATGACACTTTGATTTAGTTTTGCATGAGCTTTGGGTTTTGCTGGGTTTTTCTATGGTGAGAATCCCCAATGCAGTCCCTGAGTGATATAAAAAGCCAGTATGTAATTCAACTTGTCTGTGGTCACAGAAAACTGTAAATATTCGGTGGAGTTGACCTTTAATTCTAAAGTTTCATTTATCCAAGTGGATTAGGAAGATTAAAAAAATAGAAGTTTGTCCTTTACTAACTGGTAGTTTCAAATGATTGCAGGTTTGCTAGTCTGGCCAATATTTAATAAATCGACCGTTGTGTATTTGTTTACTGACAGCAGAAACACGCACAATGGCAATGCCACAAGGGATCTTGTGCAACATATTTGCATATATACATGTTATGATTTATATAAAACTTTTTTTTTTCCTTCATTTATGTTACTAATGCTGAATATTTTCCAAGTTTGCTTACAGTTGGTAGTGTATAGACGTGAAAACATTATTGCATGTCAGTTGTTTTCTTTCTCCTATGGTTAAATTGCAAGCTATTGACAAGACAGTCACAGATGTCCTTTGACACATCCAGCATGACTTGGTCTTAATTTTTCAGATGATGTGAAAATAACCTCTCCTTAAATCACACATGGCCTCCAGATTCCTAACAACCACAACAAATAAAATGGATCCTTGTGAAATACAGGTCTTATGACCATAGGAAGATGTTTCTTGTGCAGGGTAGAAGTCTCCGGTGTGGTTAAAACCACAGCTGTTGCCACTTAGGGTTTGGATCAAGAAACATGGAAACCAGCATGCACTAGGTGTCATCTGGTCTGAGCAGCCTGGCTCCATTCCTTGGGAGGGTCCTGGTGGCTACTGCTAACACATTCCAGATGATGGCTAAGTGCAGTGTTAAGCTAACAGAACATTATTAGCTGACAATTAGAGAGATGGATACTCTTATTGGAATTACCCACTGCCATCATCCTGCTAAAAACAGAAAACATTTCATTGCCTTCTTCATCTACAAACCATGGTGCCTCACTAGGAACAGGTCTAAGATAACAAGCTTTAAAAGAGGAGACAAAGAGGAAGTGGCTGTATAAATACTTGGATGCAAGAAGTGTAATCATTCTGCTCAATCACAAAGCAGTTTTGAAGACCACTAAACGAGTAAAAAGGACAATTTGTAATTGAAAAAAATATCCCCTTAATTATTGATTATACTTTTTTAAATGTTAACATTTCAAAGCCATAACATACCTTTAATCAGATAAAAATGCACAGAATAAATGTACATAATAGTTGTACTTAATAGTACAGCATAGCATATAGTAACAGTTTAGCATATAACAACAATAATTGTATATAGCACAGGGAAGCTAACGTTAGCCAAGAGTGAAAAAGTCATTAGAAACATTTGGAATGCAATTAGTCCTGGAAATGGATACCTAAAACTGTAATCAGTTGTGTTACTGAGCACTAAGAGTAGATATACCAAGTACATGAAAAGACTTGTATTAAAGAGTATGTTTAACAAAGATGTTTTTTTTATATTGTTTTAAAGTATTTTGATTAGTGAAGGTTTAGAACCTCTGTCTAGTTTGTATTGGGTCTTGCATAGTTAGCTGCCCCCACCTGCCCCCTGGAGTAGTTTTTAGAGTTAAATTATTATTACACAGTATTTATATAGCACCATCATATTATGTAGTGCTGTATAAAGTCCATAGTCGTGTCACTAACTGTCCTATAAGGAGGTTCACAATCTAATGTCCCTACCATAGTCATTTGTCATTAATGTAGTCTAAGGTCATTTTTTTAGGGAGAAGCCAATTAACCTCACTGCATGTTTTTGGGATGTGGGAGGAAACCCACACAAACACAGGGAGAACCTGCAAACTCCATGCAGATAATGTCCTGGTTGGGAATCAAACCTGGGACCTAGCGCTGCAAAGGTCAGAGTTCTAACCCCTGAGCCACTGTGCAGTGTTTGATGAATGCTTTTTCGTGCAGTTGTGGTATGATTCCTAGCTCCACAAGGGATTATGGGCCATCTTCAGGAACTGCAAAACAACCACATTTAACCACAACTCACTGCAGTTGGAACACATTCCCATATAGGTCAGTGTAAGTGGCTGGTTGCCTATGGCATTCAAAAGCTACATATTGTGTCCAGGAACTATACCACTAACCATTGCAACCACAGTGCAAATGCAACAGCATGCAAACACATGCACAAAAGTTTTGGTTCCCAAACTCCCCTATACAGCTTACAGCACATCTGAAATTAGCCCTTTCCCCCCTCTTAATTTGTCCTTCTAATAAGGACCCCTTCTCTAATGACAACTGTCTAGAATAGGTTTTTCCCTTACTTTGTATATCTTCCTTTCACTCCCTGTTTTGGCTCTGAGACATTTTTCCCAACAGAACAAGGTCAGCAAATAATATCATTGGAAAAAAAGTTTAAATGTACAAAATTAACCTTCGATTATGGGAGTGCATTCCTTCTGCAACACTTCTGCAGCTGAAAAAGTTGAACCCACAGTTTTGACAGCTGTATTCAGAGGTAAATTTAACTTCTGTAAAATGCCCCTATGTGTAGTTCTTCTGCCTATCTCACTTTTTCCTATCGGTGTCCACTGTAGTGCTTGGCCTATGCTATGTTCAAGGAAGTTGCTGCACAGAGATCTCAACATACACCATGGTGAGCCTGCAAGAGTCATTTCTGCTGGTGCTGCTTCCACTATGTCAACTCAATACAGCTACTACCACATTCTCTAACTGTACACAGCAAAATACATCTGAGATGTGCAGAATACATTGCTGAGTTTTAATCTACACCTCTGTCTTGTGCATTATGTCCAAACCCTCCTGGCACATGATCCATACTCCTCTCTTCCATTTACTGCTCTCATGACAGTTTCCGAAATCCTTTACCGTATACACTGTTTGCATCCATACCATCTGCAGTTTTCTCCTGTATGTACTACCCTCCATATATGATTCTCTCTTACATGCTAGCTATGATCTTACCATCTGCACTCTTCTCCTGGAAATACTGTCCTGCCATGCCCTCTGTACTCCTCTGTACATACTTCCACCAGTGATACCCTCTGCACACTGTTTGTGTCATGCTAGGAGAGACAGGGCCACTAGGGGGAGCTACAGCTTGCACAGAAGTGGTGTGAGCCCAGAGAACGGCCAAGACACGGAGTCTAAGCGGCAACCAGGTCTTCTCCAGAGCCTCAGTGTTTGTTGGTGGCTGCTGGTTACCACCAGTTGTTTGCATTTTGTTTTTTTTGCATTTTACAAGGGATCCAGGAAATAGACAACAGTGACACAGGAGCCACTGCAGACCCAGGGAACCCAAGAGACACTGGAAGCAACAGGAGGCACAGGTGACAGAGGGATATCCACAGACAGACAGGAACACTGGAACAGCACAAGGAAGTTTGCTGGAAACAACAGATTAGGCAACAATGGGTTGGCTGGAAACACAGGAGCTGGGCAGAGGAAACACACAGAGTTAAGCAACAGGTGTACAGAAGATGCTCAGCAAGCTAGGAGGCTCGGCACTAGTAGAGACACGCTGCACAAACACTGAGTGCTGTGTCTAAGCTAGGTAAACAGCCAGGGAGGATTAGGAGGCTATTTTTTGATTGGCCGATGGGATAGGCAAAACTGATAAAGCTTGGGAGTGCAGGCACGCCCAAAATCAGAACTGCCCAAATGCTCAGGGGAGAGATGCCTGCACTTTTGTGAGGGAGAAGTAAGTGTGACAGTGTGCTTATCGTTTACTACAGGGAAGCAGAGTGATGGAAATAGGCCATTTTCTGAGATAACAAAATTGATTATGTCCTTTGACAAACTTCCCAGCAAGCCACTAAGGTAGCTAGAAAAGAGCTTCCCATTGGCTTTGTACTGTTTTCACGAGGCTGAAGTTTATCTTTATGCTAACACACATCTAGGGTACAACAGGAATAAAGAAAAAAATCAAGCAGTGCCTATAATGGCATGCCTTGGGGTACAGCCAAGGCACCAGAGTTTTTGTGCCTATAGGTTCCTGGAATTTAAATCCAGCCATTGTTGTGTTTTCACATTTGTAATGAGAAAAGAAGATGAAGCATTGATATAAATGTTCAACTGAGAGGTGGCATTCATAAGGATTATAGAACTCTGTAAAGACAGAAAAAGGATGTTAATGATAAATTATAATAAACATTTCAGGTAAAAGACTTCTGTTTTTTCCCACACATTGTAATAGTTTATATTTTAAGTCCTGTTTATTGGAATAAAGCTGGATTTCTTCAACTGCCACTTCATTACTGTTTTTCATTATGTGTGTTCATTCCGCAATCCATTGAAATACATTTTACCTTTGGTTAGAACATAGCTTAATCTTTATGAAATGTCAACATTTTTAATTTAATTTACCCAAATCTTTTTGCATACAATCTAAGTACTTTCTTTTGCAAGGAAAATATTATTTTCATTCAGTTTTATGACAATAAAAACATCAACTGGTTTGAAGACTAATATGAGATTATATGTGATTAGTTCCCTATAGGTTACCACAGATCATCTTTACATAGCATTTAAATTTACAGCACCTCCTAAAAGTTAGCAGGCTTAAGGCTTTCTTTAGTATCTTTTTAGGTAAGCAAATGGTGTTAACGAAATTAGAGAAAATACAGATATATATTACTCTAATACAGCCAGCAATCAAAGACGTATTCGGTTTAACAGCTGTTATAACTCTGTTTGTATTTAGTTTTGCATTAGGTTGTCTGTACTCTGCTTAAGGACACAAACATACTGTATGTTTATTAAAGCAGCATACACACAAAAGCTGAAATATAAGTAGTTATTCGGTGCAATTGGTTTGAATAATTATGGTGTGATTGGTGATTAAATGTTCAATTTTGCAGCTAATATATGCTTTGCATATATACATAAACAACAACATTTTTGTGGTATACTAGTAGTACCACTCGGAGAGAGAAAAGGAGGGTTTTTTGGCTTAATTATGTAGTGTTCCAAAATTTATACAAAGAACTTTTTCATAACAGAATAGTAAATTTAAAATACAAACTTTTTATTGGATCACATGTATGCATTATAGCTGCATTATATTCATGCATTGAGGGGTCTAGTTCTACAAAGCTATACAATAGCGTCTATGAATGCTATATATTACATACAGTATGTTGTTATTTCATATCCCACAAATTCCCAACGTGTTTCGCCCTACTGGGCTTCTTCAGGGGATTGAGGAACTTGGTGTTTGTTACTTCTTAGTCATAAATACCATAGGGAGCATACAAAGCTTCTGCTTGTTTCAAGCGGGAATGACTTATTGAACAAGTGGACCGTTTCTATTTGGTGGAATGTACTGTTATAGGCATCCAATCAATTGATCATCATGCTTGTAAAATCTGAATTGGTTAAGGCCATATAGAGTTATTGCTTGGTATTGTTTCTAATTGGGCAAAGCAGCAAGTCTCCTATAGGTGGGTAAGTGTTCACATTTGTGGCAGAACAGATTATAATGTCTATAAAGGAAGAATCCTCCTGTTCAATCAGAGGTTCATGGTGATATAGTGGTGGACCAGGCGGCCGTCTTTCCTGCTGGTGTGATCCAATAAAAAGTTTGTATTTTAAATTCACTATTCTGTTATGAAAAAATTATTTGTATAGATTTTGGAACACTACATAATTAAGCCAAAAAAACTTATGTTTTCTCTCCGAGTGGTACCACTATTTTCCGCAAAAATGTTGTTGTAATAAAGTTATTTGGTGCAGCAAGACCTTAGTTTTCATCAACCTAAATAGAAGATCATGGTTGCTTTGTATACTGAGCATTTTTCATTACGTAAAGTGGACAAGCATCATAAGTATCATCATTCTGCCCCTTAGACTTTATATGTCCTACACTGCTCTTATAAGTGCAAGTGTCGTCCACATTAACAATAATTCAATTTGTAATATTAATTACACACTCACTGTGATCAGCAACTGCAGCAAGGAAAGGCAGATAGTATTCTGCATCCTGGTTACTCCCCTGCCCCTAGATTTCTGAGGAAAGAATGAAGTAAAGCAATACACTCCTGAATGTTCTATTATTCTGCAAACGTGTTAGAGGAACAACATTGTTTTAGACCTTCATCTTTCTCTCTACTTTCTGGCATGCAGGAGTTTGATAAATAAGGTGTTAATATAAAGATAAATTAGGTGTGTGTATTAAAAGTCTTTTTCAACTTTTGTTTACCCATGAGAGACTCTTGAAATAATTTGCAGCTCATAGGAAACCAATTTTAGAGGGTCAATAGGAAAAAAAGCCTCTAAAATTGGTGGCCAGTGAAAAAAATAATTACCTAGAGTGGTAGCTAGAAAACCACCTTTATAGACCGACTAAAAACATCATTAGGTTCTAGCAAGTGATGTTGACTATACAGGCACCATCAAATCGAATGTCAAGCATCTACAGTTCAAAGAACCCTTAGCAAGATCTGGAAGAACCCTGGTTTATATTGGCTGGTTTAAATATTTGGCATCCATCTCCTATTCTTAAGGGGTAAGATAGGCAAATGTTTCTAACAGGAAGCATGACTGAAGTAACTATTTTTTTTTTCAAAGAATCAAAAAATGGCTGTTCATATAAAAAACCTGACCAGTATGCAGTGCTTGAGGACTGGAGTTAGGCATTCCTGTGCTAGACCATGCTGGAAGTCCTCAAGCCACGAAATGAGGGAAGCTCAAATGGAAGAAGCTCTATCTGATACAAGAAGCTCACAATGTCTATTGTAACAAAAGTGAGCAATTTCAGCACAAAAATTGATCCTATTTAGCTGTGCAAGACCAACAGTATAGCTGGTTTCAGCTTTAGGGGTTTACCAACTGATACCCCTCTTTTGATTCACAGTTGAACTGGAAGGGAGGAAAAAGAAAAGATTTCATAAAATATAAATTGATGTCCGGCACATGTAGAACTATGAATATTTTGCAAACTGGTCAAATCTGGGTAGAATACCATGGAATATCTTTATATTAACGTCTGTTAACATCAATAAATCTGTTTAGAAGTTTTTACATGGACATTTTAAATGTATCCTATTTGGATAGCTAAATAAATATTTAAAATGTGTCTAGAAAATGAAAACAATGCAGGGTGAATTTGTGCTAAAATGATAATAATATTGAATAGAAAACATAGAGAAATTATAAAAAAAAAAAAAAAAAGAAAAAAAAAAGGTTAAATAGTTTATGGGGAATTCTTGTTTTTTTTTTACTAAGCAATATAACGCTTTTGTGAACAGTTCTTGAAAATAGCATTGTTCCTTTATTTACCCCTAATAGTAGTTTTCTTTGTCCCTATATTAGATAGTGATAAAGAGAAGAGAGACTCTAAAGGGATTTAAAAATAGGGACAATGACTTCAAAGGAGGATTGAATGACAGTGTGATCTTCAGGTCCCTGAACATGGGTGGTTGAGAAGTGAGAGCTTTGTCTGTGAGGTGTCACTTCACAAAGACAAAGTTACAGAATGGTCAAAAGTTTTAACAATGCCACCCCCCACACACAAATACACAGAACTGCCACTATGGCCATTCCTCTGAAAGTTCTTCCCACATTTGATTAAGTTATGTTAAAGCTTTCATTATTCATGCAACAGATGGTTCTTCCAACTTTAAAAAATGATCAATCCTAATAAAACTGAACTGGCTAAACTAAGGCTTTTCGATGAATCTCAGAGTACTAGGTGGTACATTTTGCATCATTACATTTAAACAATCCCTTTAAGCATAACTATATTTAGGATTATTACACTTTTAGTCCATTGTCTAAGACAGCAGAGTAAGGTAGGGTGCAAAGGTCTCAAAATGAGCAAACTGTGAAAACCTATTGGAAGTGAAATTCAATAAGTGAGCTGTCAGGAGTACATGTAATGTTGAGAGGATTTAGAAGGTTCTATGTAGCTCAGAAAACATGAAATCTTCACTTTCTACTGCTGTTTGATTGCCGATGTTACAACATTCCACAACTTTTTAATACAATGTTTAGGCAATTACAGAATAGAATGCATGCAGCCTTCACTCCTTACAACAGCATCTACCCTGTGTCATTCCTAAGGCTAAAACTCCATGAATTTAAGGTTATGTTCACACTGGCAGTGAGGTTGTGGTGCATTTAGCACTTCCTTATTCCAGGGAACCGCCACCCCTTGGGAGACACTGCATTAGCTCCACAAAGAATGAAAAGGGTGCCAGCTGTCAAATGTGTAGATGCTGGTTCTTTAGGAACCAACTCTGTGATATGAGTGACCGAATGTCTGATACTGAAGCAGTACTGAACCTGCTCGCAAAATCACCATACAAGTCACAATCTAACTGTACAGTCTTATCTATATTTACCAACAAAAACATAAGGCACAAATGGGTAGTGATCTGTAACACATGATGTTGTAACCAGTTTGTCAGTCAGGACCACAACGTCCTTTTTTTTGGCCCCCAAAGGAATCCTAAATATGAACTGCAGGTGGCCCGCGGCTGCATAGAGATAGCGCCGCTACTACAGTTCCCGGCATCACTCACATCTATAGACCAGCGGCCTCTCTGACTATGCGTGGCCCCGCATTGGACTGTTTTATAGAAGCAGGGAAATGAAGTAGCGATGCTATTTCAGTGAAGAGGGAGTTCCAGCCACTCATACCATTAAGCCTCGCATTTGACTGTTTTCTTGACGCAGGAAATTGTAGTAGCGGTGCTATTTCCCGCGATTTATGGCCCGCAACTTTGTCTAAGTTTTTAATTTTGGCCCACTGCGTATTTGAGTTTGACACCCCTGTCCTAGAAGATATTAAGAAAATGTTAAAAAAATAAATAGGAAGCATAAGGTGCCTGGAATGTTACTGTAAAGCAAGCCAAGGTCCACACTGGGACTATAGTGCTAGAAGAAGAAGATAAAGCTCACAAGCCTACCGGACTGGATATAATCTGAATAGATTGTTTATGTAGGTCCTCAAATTGCAGGTAATATTGCAGGGATATATTATAGTTAGATTATGCATATAAAATAAAATCTGGGTAACCAATGACCATATGAGTTCATTTCATGTAAGTTGTAAACAGGAAACACATTTAATAATGATAAAAAAACATTTCGTTTTAAGAGAGCATTTTTTTTAACATTTTTTATTTATTTTATTTTTAAACAATGGTAAACAGTATAGAAAAAGAAAATTACGGGAATAACTTAGATCAGACCTGTTGCAAACAATAGTCTCCGCACATTAAACTATAAACACAAACACGCTTTGGGAGAATAGGGGAGGTGTAGGTATTAACTAGATTAGATTTGTGGACCAACATAGAACAAAGTTTGACAGCAACAAGGGAATTGAGCGTGAAGCCTGTCAAAGGAAAGAAGTTTAATTAAAACCATCCAGGATTGCACATACAGCTAAAATCACCTTGTGTTACCTGAACTAAATAGGCACTATAGTTGGAAGAGTCTGGGTATTGTAACCAGTAGAACCAGGTATTGTGGAACTTCCCCTCTGTACTGTGAATGGCTGATGTTAGACCTTCCATGAGCATATTCTCGTTGATCTTTCAAAACCAAAGTCCAATGTTAGGCTGAGTTAGTTCCCTCCAAAGTGGAGGCACGCGTGCTCTAGCTGCATTAACCATATGTTTAAGAACCAAGTACGATATGTTTTCTGAGGTCCATCATCGAGATGAAGAGGGAAGAACGCTGGGTCATCTGGTATTGGTAGGTCTGTGAACTTCTGCATAATGTCTCTAACCTTAACCCAAAATGGTCTGAGTTTAGGACATGACCAGAATATATGTAAATGTGTTTCCCTATCTGTATCACATCTCCAACACCTATCTGAGGTACTAGGGAAAATCTGATGTAAATGTGCAGGTAGCCTACACTACCTTGTTAGCATTTTGTATCCTAATTCTTGAAATTTGCTGCCGATTGAGGATTTGCCGACCAATGATATTATTTGCGTGTGTTGAGATTCTGAGAATCTCAACTCTAGGTCCCTTTCCAATGATCTCAAATAGACCAGTAAGAAACCCTGAGGAGGGGAGTGTTCTGTGCGCGTATGGCGAGCTACTCCTTCCTCAATACACAATCTTTCAAAGATTGTCAAAGAGCGAACAAATTGTCGAGCCTTGGGGAGGGACTGCAGGAAATGGGATAGTTGGTTAGCTCTCCAAAGAGATAGCTTAAAGGGTTGTTTTGGATCTGTTAGTTCTTTTTAGGAGGGCCAACTGTCTTATAGAATAAAGCAGTGGGCTCTACTTAGATTCTATTTTGCCAAGATACGTAGTCCTGGGTCTTCTATCCCTGGAGGAAAGGACGGGTTACCAATCACAGGAAGAAGTGGGGAAGGTGTCAGTGAAAGATTGGAGGAGAGCAATCAGGTGGCTCTTTCTGACTTGGGCTGGGAGAGAATATTGTCCTCAAAGAACACAGAACAAAAATGGGAATGTTTCAAATCTGTTCTGCACAAACACACTGTAAATAACTTCAATGGGCTAAAATTTAAATTATTTGTGGCTCACAACTAATGTTAAAAGAGCCATAAACAATAAGAAAAGGGCATTCCAAAAACATAAAAATGACGGATCACCTTTACCATTTGAAAACTATGAAGAATATAAAAAAATTGTAAAAAGGCATTGTCACTGCCTTAAAGGATAAAATATGTTTATTTCCCCAGTGGTTGAACTTGATGGACTTTTTTTCAACCTAACTAACTATGTAACTATGTAAGGTCTGTGAAAATGTGGAATAGACTCCCTCAGGAAGTAGTTTAAGCAACTTCTATAGATTGCTTTAAGAAAAAGCTGAATGCTTTTCTAGAAGCACAGAATATAACTGTGTATTAAAGCTTTAAAGTAAAGATAACAAGATAACAGGCTGTTAATCCAGGGAACATCCAATTGCCCTTTTTCTCTGTTGGAGCAAATTGTACCAGGGTTTTTTTTACCTTCCTCTGGATCATAGGATTTTATATCTGGGATATGTTTATTTCCCTAGTGATTGAACTTGGTTGAGTTTGATGGCTTGTTTGGGTTTGGCATCTTGTGGACATAAGTCTCTTATAGTCAACATTCATTCTGATACACTATGGAGTGTAGTTAAATAGATATTTAGGTTATACAAACACAAATGTTCTTCAATTTCAAAGGAAAGCAAACAGAAAGTTAAACTGTTGGAATTATAGAGATATTAGTCTTAATGCACTATTCATATTATTATTAGAAGTCCACTATCCCCAACAAGATTGTCTTGTAGTACATTCATTTAATTTTATATATATTCAAATGTTTCAAGTAAGTAATATTTTGGAAAACCAAACTTCTTTGTATCAGAAAGTATGCATAGCAGCAGCTGCATGGTACTTTGGAAATTAGGCTGACATCTTGGCTTGGTTATTTCTATATTTTCCTATACATCCGTATGCATTCTCTTTAAAATATTTTATGTAGTGTATTTGCTATGTCTGTTACCTTTCCAAAGCAACACAGGTAAAGATGGAACTATATCTCAGTTTAGCTGATACCAATGATCTTTTTGGCTATCTGTAAGAGAGAAATTTTTCTTACTGATCACCATATGAATCCACACTAAAATACTGTGAGTTATGTATATAGTAATTATAGTAAGGGTTTCCTGAAAACCTGAATGTTATTTCAAGAGGTTCCCCATGTTAAAAGGGTCCAGAAACACTGTAATATATTGAAAACATTTAGCCAGTTAGTTAAAAGAAGATAAGTTGCCATGGCTGGTTTTAGATATTTGGGTATTCTGGGCAAAGGGTAAAGCGGGCCCCCCTCTTGGCTGAATACTGTGGGCCCGCTAACATAGCTTAGTTCGTAACACATGGAATGATCTATTCCAGGCATACTTTTATTTTCAATTGTCCAAAAAGCTCTCTTTCAAATAGTTTACTAGGAGAAGATGTGTATTTTTGTGTGCCATGGAGGGGGTCATGAAGTTATGATACTGCTGCTGTAAGTGTCCAACTATTTATGTGCAGAGCATGGAGGAAGGTGGCTGGTGGGAAGGGCAGAGGCTTTTGAGGACCGCAGGGAAAATCCCTGCTGCGTCCCCCACACAGATGCCAGTTTTGGTCATTGGCTGTTCCAAACCTTTTAGAATATTGTAAACCTAAACAAAGGACTTAGGTTGTAAGTGATGAACTATTAATTCCACACTGTTGAGAAAAAAAAAAACAGCAAAATTATACATATTACTTTTTGTAACAGGGGCATCACATTATCACAGTAGTGCATACAGATGTAATTTACCTCTAGTCCAGAGCATGACATTAGAAGACTTATTTACCTTTCCATAATTCTACATTAAAATGCAAAAAATGACTGTTCTTACTGATGTTTTTGTATTGCTTTATTAACCATTTAGATAAAAGCCAATGTAGATTTAGACACTTGCATACCTGCACCAGAGCATATCTCTACTTTTACTGTTTGTAGTATACATGTAATCCTCTATGTGTACTTACATGTGTACATGCATTCACAGGGGCATGTATTGCTGTGAATATAAAAATGGACACAAGTACACCCATTCATTAACACCATATGTTTGCTAAAACCAGGCCGCTACCAACAATCAACACATGGACTCCCAGCTGGTGATGGTTGTCATTTGACAGTGATTCCCTGACAAAGTAGTGTAGCAAACGCACTGCTTTGTCATATAAATCTGTCTTCCACTTCCCCTTACTGTCAGACAACAGAGAGATGGGCTGCTACACTATGTATAATCACTGTAAGGATGTCAAAGGAAAAAAAAAATAGATAAAGCCTTCTGACATTAATCTTTTAGGACACAGAAGCAAATACCTTGGTCAAGAAGGAGTTAAATAAGTCCATAGGCAATGATGTGATTGTCATTTTGTATGTACAAAATGTGAAAATAGACAGGCCACTCTTGACCCGATGATTCCAATTACGTGATACTTTTCCAGGATCAGCATATCTTGAATATAGGTCATCATGTTATCCAAGAAATATTAAAGATAAATGCTTTCCATCGCTTTATTTTCAGAAATGACAACTACGTTGCCAGAAAATGTTAATATGCAATACAACAACGATTAATAAGTGAGTTATCTTTTGAGGAACACAATGTATTTAGATTTGGGAAGCAATGATTATTTAGATCATGTCATATTCTGTGCCCTACATTCTCACTGCTAAAAATACAGCAAATTGTGTTTGCATGTAGCTAATGGCCCCATCACTCTGCCTCTGTGCACCTTGATAATATTTGCTGCTTAGTTGGTGTTTTGCATAACTAGCTCAGACAGCAACCCACTTCCACAAGGGCTGATTGACACATTTTAGCACCAAGAGGATTTTCACTACTAAACTGGGCCAGTTTATTTTTAAGTCTGCATGTTAACCTCTTAATGGCCAGAAAAAGCTGGAAACCTTGCATAAATAACACATCCCCAATAAATAGATGGAGATTAATGGTCACCAATTACAGGAAACCCATAAAATAGAACTGATCTATATATGATATCGCACACTGATTTACCATTGTCACCTTTAAACCAGTTCTGAGAACCTGTGTTATTTTTATCCTCTTACCTTTAAAATTGAGAAACAGGGACACTTTAGTGCAGAGATGGCATGTGATGTGTGTGGGGTACCATATGCAAAGTAGCAGAGAGAAGTGTGGTATAATATCCATAGCTATACATTACATTATAAAGTTATTACAGCACTTAATTCAGTCTATTCCTGCTATCAGTCTCTTGCAGTCTCAGCATATAGTTCATGTGCTTATGAAAAGCATTCTGATAGGAAGATAAAGCACACTGGCAGATAGATGAGTTTATTACTGTGCTGCTTCTCCTTTTACTGTCCATTCACAGGCTGGGTCTGTTTCACGATGGGATTAGAAGAAGTGAATATAATAATGCTAGTGATCAGATTGTGAAATCTAGTAGAGAATAAATACTGCCTGGAAGTAGACTAAAGGTGAATGATTATGTTATTCTATCTTTATATGTTCTATTTATTTATTTTTAGCTAGATCTGTGCATTTTAGAAGTTCACTATTTTATAATGATAGCTCACCACCAGTTACTATTCAACAATAATGATATACTCTAAACAGAAATCCAAAATAGACGTTTGAAATCTAATTCACCATTCTTTTTAGATTCCTAAAAAACATGTAACAAATATACAGTAAATTCACGTCCATAAAATGGCAAACACTGAATACAGTGACATGTACATATTTATGTGTTTTTTTTATATATTATGTTATATATATGTATATTTAGCACTGATATCTTCCACAGAACTTTACAGATTCCATAGTCATGTCTCTAATTGTCTCTCAGAGGAGATGACAATCCAATATCTCTACCGTAGTCATATGTCATTAACATATGTTAACAGTCTAA
>NC_092866.1:24900355-24907551 GCF_032062135.1 Pyxicephalus adspersus
CAAAACAATCAGTGTTTGTCTACAAAATCAACAACTGTTTTTATTATGAATACGTCACATGTGAAGCAAAATATCAAGGCAATTGAAAGAAGAGGAAAGAATAATAGGCTGTTCAGCAAAGTGAATTATCTCATAGGGGTTAGATCACTTAGCTTAGTGAATGTGGTGAAACTTCACTTGCCAAAGAATGCCCAATCATTTGCATGGATTTTTCCTTGCACATGCATGATTGGATGATTGATGCCAGAAGAGTTTCTCAGTCACCAAGCTAAGTAAATATTTCCTTTGCAAGGAAAAAATTCACTTTGCTAAGTAAACAGTGAATATTTCTTTGGTAAATCAACCCTAATGCAGCAGAATTTTACTTGTTAAACTTCTGGTTTCATGCTGGGTAATAAACGGTGAAAAATTTTACTGTGGATAATATATTTTTGGTATTATGTGATATTTTGATATGTACTGTTATACCCTATGTTAGTTTTTTATATGAATGCTGACAACCCCAATAAAACTTCAATCATGATAGACTTTCCTATAAGAATCATAGATCTGTAGGTATATGCTGTATGGTATGGTTCCCCTACCATTGTTCATTAGGGATGAGAGATTTTGTTGCATTCCACTGCACTGGAAATTCCAAAGATAATGCATATGGTGAAATACATAGAGGTTAATGGGCAAAGTTGAAACATTAGGCAAACTACTATATTAAGTGTATGGGGAGCTGAGCACTGCCATGGGACATACTAATGCAAAGATGTATTGGTATTTCCCATGCAGATTATCTTATATAGAAACTATCATTAAATGGGAAAAGAGTATTTTTATGCTTCTTTAAAGGAAACACTAATATATCAAACATGTTTTGGGGGATGCCTTAAAGCTGTACTTGTTTTCTTTTATTAAAAAGAGGGTTTCCCCTAACTGTCATATATACCCCTTAAATAACTAATCCCATGCTCTGGGGCAAGTAATCCTGGGTAACTCTACTGACCAAATTGGATCAATGCACCACTAAGTATTCCCTTCGCTATTATCACAGTATATAGGATCTGGCACTGGATACAAGAAATAAAGTTGGATTTACTTTTTAGCAGCGGTCGCCAACCTTTCCGACATCACGGACCACTGAATTCATAATTTTAAATCCCATGGACCAATAATAGAATTTTTTAAAAAAGATAAATACATTTGTAAAATAATGATCATCCTAATGGTGCCTGATGAGGACTGTGGGGGCTCTGATTCATTGATCAGCTAATGGTTAAGTGAAATATTACTATTGTTACTATTATCATTAGTTGCATTATCTTTGGTATTACTAAAGAAATGCAAAATATTTTTTTTTTGCTTTTTCTCACTCATTATGGGTTTATTTAATTCCAATCCAACACCAAACAAGAAATAATAGTTATCAAAGTCAAACTATTTGATGCCAATAAATATAACAGGTAAAGAAAATACACAGTTAAGGTCATACTTACCTAAAAGAGCATCTGAGAAACAAATAAAGAATTGGTATTCGTGGAGCTGGTTTGTTTGAATAGTAGTTCTACATATATTTTAATATAAATAACATTGCATTTAGGGTGCAGTTTGTACTAAAAGTAGCTTGTATGGGTAAATACAGTTTCTACTAATTTAAGCAAGAGGGAATGATTTTCCCCAGAGGGCACAGAAAGCTATACGAACATGACAGATGTTATTGGCATTTCCCACCACATACACAGCAAAAAATAAATACATGAAATTGGCTGGGTCTTTAAATACATAAAATTGGCTGGGTCCAGTACTAGTTGTTGACACCATCCACAAGTTGTCTTCAGAGAGTTGGCCTTTTTCAGAACCTTTAATGTTTAGTTAATCTTTAAAAATCAGAACAGTCCTCTGTCTGTGATCTGTGAATTAGATAGTATACATACAAGAGTAATGAAAGTACAAAAATCTCTCTTTCTAAGATACATGAAGCCTGTACTTTCTGAGAATAAAAATAGAGACATGAAAGTGACAAACATTTCTAGAATACTTGTGTATATTACTTGTATATTGTATTAAAATTATTGCATGCAAAGGTGTTGCACACAGAGCTGAGCTCTACACACCGTTGTGCATGCTCTGTACCGGGTTTAGTTCTGCTTTGAGAATGAGAAATGAGACATGCAAGTGAGTCCCAATAACTTAACTGATAATTCCACCAATATTTACAGGGTGTGCAGAGAAGGCAACCTCCTATTTAGTGGCGTAAAATTCATGACTAATCACACTAAAATTTCCAGCTGTATTCTTGTGTTGCAATCTATTTATCTATTTTGGTACATGAGATGTTACTTGTATGTTGTCTAAATATGTTACAAAATAGAACCTGACCACCTAAGGGTCATTTTCCAAAAGCTTCCCACTGCTAATTTATTGAAAAGACTTTATTGCGCATATCTGCCCAATTTACTAAATGGATGTTTTATTGATTTTTGTTGTATTTTGTATGTAAAAATCAATTAACAAATATAACCACACTGGAGTTTGCTCATAATATTATTGCTAATTTCTGACAGATGGATGGTGGGTTTCCAAGAGGTGTCTGCTAAGGAGAGCAGAAAAAAGCCATTTAAGGTGGTGAATAAAAAGTGACTTAAGCATTAGCAATTTGGATACATTTAAGAGTTTTTATAATTAAATATTAATTTTGATGTGAAAGCTATCATGAGATAAATTAGCAAACACATATAAAATATTATGTATGGCTTTGTGAATTAACTCTATGCCCAAGGGCTCTATAGTATTTAGTTATGTCTATGATTCCAATCATTTTCCCATATGGTTCTTTACAAGTATGATTTCTGCATTTCAAGAGATTTGGAAAGAAAAGAATGGAAGAAGGATTTGGAAGAAAGCAATGCAGAAGTGGAATCCATAACAAGCAAAAATCATGTGTTAAAAATCAGTTAGCTGACTTCAATGGACTGAACTGTAAGTGCCATTGGTTACCACCTTATTATTCTGCAAACTCAAATGTGGGGACGAATTCTATTGAAATCTATGAAGAGTGATTCCTTTTTGAAAACTTTGGCCACATTTAGAGCTAATAGGAAAACTATTGTCAAAAACACAAATGCTTCAAGCCCCTAGCATTGGCATAGGGCAAGTTTATCACTGCCAATATAAAAATTAAAAAATCACCTTACAGGGAATAAAAGTTACTTTTTATGCACATTCGAGGAAATGGAAAATACAAAAATCTTTTAGCACTTGTTCACATCACAGCACATAAAAAAATGCACAGACGACACACTTGTTTTTTTTACTGGACTGCATTTTACTGTGCATTGAACTGTGTTTTTTTTTTTAGCTTTTTTTCATCTAACTTCCATTTTACTGAGAAGAAAGAAAGATAGAGAGAGAATTGTTTTGCGTTGATGAGTATTGTGAAGTGTTCTTTGTGTGCTGTGATGCATAAAAATGTTTCCTCAACAAACACCAACACAAGGCTTTGCTGTTGAACTGGGTACATAGAAAACAATTGTTTTTGTTGTGTCCTTGTACTGAACTTTGTTGGGTAACACTGCTCAACATAGCCAAAATGAACAGGCCCTTACATTACAGATTTGGGGGATTCCCATTGTGGTGTTATGAAACAGTACAGTACTACAAACAGCTTCAGCCTGAGTGATTTTCCAGATTTTGTGAATATGTGGTGCTTTATGGACACCAATTTACTGCACAGCCATGGGACTAAGTTTTGTGTACATAGAACAGCTAAAAATGCCCTCGTCATGCTGTACACCCCAAATAAAAAGGCCCTGGTAAGATATATATACTCAGTACATTTGTCCTAAAATACCTCACAACACTACAATATATGTATGTATATATAAATATATATATATATATATATATATATATATATACACATATATTGTAGTGTTCTGAGGTATTTTAGGACAAATGTAGTGAGTTTTTGGCAGAATTTAGTTCAAATGGGGAATTGGTACGTGTGACATATGGTAGAAATGCAGCTTTAGAGTTCTTTATTTGGGATCCAGGGCCGGAGTTTATTGCATGGAATGGATGGACCAAACACTCCATCCCTTTACCAGGCCAGGATTTGGTGATGGTAAACAAAAGCAAGTGTACATTTCAGAAGGGGCCTGAGGAAAGGCCTGAGCATTTTGAATTTCGTTCTTGTGAGGTTGGGACTTAACTTGCTGCTAGAAGCTTGAGTTTTCTGGTAAAATACTGCTGAAGAAAGCTTAGTTTAATTCCCATTTGTCCGTTTGTAAAAAATATAAATAAATAAACAGCTATTTTGTGTCCAATAAACAACACTGTTTTGGGCTATTATCCCGGTTACCTCAAATATATATATATATATATATATATATCCTAACTATTCCCCTATGTGCTATATTTCACCTCGTCAGTATGCTTGGATGCTAGGCCACCCCCTGGACTGACAACTGACAGACTGTGTTTCTGGAGGACGGTACAACTGTCAATAAACAGTTTGTAGTTTTCTTGTAGTAATCCTGGCAACACTTTTATTATTATACAGTTGGTGAATGTCTTTTAACAAAACAAGATGGTAGAGCCTTTTCAAATGATACTAAAATTACACACATACATCAGATAATAGGTAATTGAGATGAACAGTCATGTGTGAGTGAAAATCTAACACAGCGATGAATTGATGAATGACCGATCAGGAAACACCACTATTCACTTCTATGGAGAAGAGCATAGCAGGGTATTGCTCCTTTCTCCCTCCTCCATAGAACAAAATGGCGCTGTGTGTACAGTACTTGTTCCTTTATCTTTCACTGGAAATCATCATGAAAGATCATGAGAGATAATCCTATGATGTCTATTGGACATGTGAACGAGGCTTAAGCCCTACACTACTGCACCAGCAGTGAGAATATTAGGAACATATTAAAAAAGAAATTACATAATCCATAAGAATAAATTAATATGAAGCTCACATTTTTGTGAAATACAGCATGCTACATGTTCTCATTATACATCAAAGATCTGTTCCTTAGGCAAAGAAGAATCCCATGGCCTTTAAGGAATCTGTTAGGTATGGGAGTTTCTTGTTCCTGACATGACTCATATTCAGTGATAAGTGAATATTATTATATGATTTTTTCTGTTGATAGCTGAATGAAGGATATTATTATTATTATTATTAATATTAAACAGGATTTATATAGCACCAACATATTACGCAGCGCTGTACATTAACTAGGTATTGCAAATGACAGACTAATACATTTACTGAATCTAGAATATTGGGCTTCCTGTAATTGGCAACTAGACATGGTCTATAGGAAATTCTTGGAACCTCATTTCTAGTCTACAATTTGCTTATCTATTTCCTTACTGCTAAAAAAAATGGACTGCTTTGAGATTGACCTATAGATTGTTTTTCATAATTTCATTGGATGATTTTTTTTCAATCTAAATGAGCTGGAAAAAAAACTTAAATTTAAAATACATAGGAGCTATAGCCATTTATTAGCATAGAATGAAAAGCATGGTTTGGATCCAATGACCCCTGAATGGAAGGCGTAAATAAAACCATCTCAAAATAAATATTTTCAGATAGAGATGAATGGGTAATGCTCCATCGTTGATTCAGCAGAGTGCAGTCCATTACTTGCTCCACTAGCGAATGTTCAATTTGCCCGGTGTATTAGTGAGCTGGTAACCATCTGTGATGGGTTGCTTATGAAGCGTACGGGAGAATTTCCATATTTCACTAGAAATCATTTAGTGTGGTCATTGTCCTACAAAAACAGAAAAATAGTTCAAAAATAAATATATTTTTTGTTTCTTTAGAACATCCTCTAAATTGTATTTTAAATTGCAAAACTATGCAATATTCAATATTGTTCAAATAATATTTATTATAACTAATGCATGGCTTTTTGTTTTCTCTTTAAGATAAATACCCAATCTAAATCAAGTTTAGATGTTGCTGCTAATGTGGCAACCAGATCTTTTCTTTCTCTCGGCCTTTCAGGAATTTTCCTAGGACCATGTGAATCATTTACTAAGAGCAAAAGGAAAGCTGGTAATCAGGAAGTCCATTAATATATGGTACCAATTATTCAGTAGATCACAATAACAGCATGATGATATTGATATCAGACAATGACACAATTCTGTTGTCATGCAGGTTACATTCATAAAATATTTTATCCTCATATGTTACAGATGACTGTCATACAAAGGAAGCCGATACAACAAGTTTTTACATTCTGTAGTTCGGATACATTGTATCTAATGTCATAAATAATAACAGGTAAAAATATGCAGCTGCTGGAGGCCAACATCTTTGTGAAGTTATTAAACGTTTGCTTATGTACAATCAAATGGGTGGATGGAAACTTCATCTATTCCCTAGTTTTACAGTCTGTCGGCCAGGACCTTGGTAAACTTATCAGCTATCCTCTCCTAGTTCTAATTCTAACCTCAGTCACAACAGTGTAACTTAAACTTTTAACAGAGACTGTTGACATAACCTCCTATAAATACTGCAACCTACCCCAACTATGTAACTAGTAGAAGCAAAGACAATGACCAAAATAGTGCACAAATCAGCTTGGATGCCACATGCTAAATTTACAGAGCTCACATATGATAAGAACACTTTAAAATTATATGTTTTTTTCAGTAAAGTCCAAAGAGATTTGAAAAATACTTTTACATGACCATTCACTCGAGCCTCATGTCCTAACACAACTGGTAACAAATTATCTTTGTGGGACTGGAAAAACCCAGCTGGGTTATTCTGTATATGAAATTACTTTCTATTGATTATTTGCAATCTACGCATTACTAAATAATTTTAGCTAGAGGTCATCATTATCAGAAATACAACTTAGGTGATTAACCTTTCTAAGTACCTTTCCAAGTACATAAGAATATGTAATTAAGGGGGTTGCATGACCATATCAAAGCTACAGCCACAGGCAAAATAATGTTGTATAGTACATAGTTAAAAAGGCCAAAAGTGGCCTCCAATATTTTTATTTTATACCGTTTTATACATTTTCAATTTCTTTAAATAAATTGAGTTGAGATGATCTTAAGAGTTATGAATAAAGTCATAAGCAACATCCATAAAAAGGTTTGCCCAATTATTACATATTTACTTTTTAATGTTTTATGAATATATTACATTATATTGAAATTAC
>NC_092866.1:24908623-24928698 GCF_032062135.1 Pyxicephalus adspersus
AGGCCATATTAGTGTAACGGTCTGTGAAACCACCTTTAAATGTGCACACAATTTCTGATTGTATAGAAGAAAAATAAAGAACAGAACAGATATTACTATCATAATACTGGTCCAATGTGTATACCTGGAGTTTGCAAGAATATAATCTCTCCCTTGGGAAAAAAACTATTATATTACATTAGCATAGGGTTAATGACAGCACTCTCTAAAACACTATTAGGAGAGCTGAGAACATTTGTATGTATATACTAAAAATAAAAACCCTAAATCCAGATGTATATCATGACTGTTATTTAAAAAAAAAAAACAGTTTAATAGAATCATAAATTTGAAAATTATAACATGAAAAAATCCACTGCTGGTAAAATAGGTAAATAATTGTAATTGTAATAATTGTAAAATATTATTTCTGCGGTGTACAATTTGTAAAAGTTAAAAAACAAGTAATTTGGTAAAAGTCTATTGAAATATAATACATATATATACTATATATATATATATATATAGTATATATATATATATATATATATCTGTCAATCAAGAACAGAATGAAATTTAACACCAATCAATTCCAACCAGACTTCAATATGATGATTAGCAAAATTCTATTTTGTAGATTAACACAGCAATGTTACTGAAATCAATTTAGGAAATGTATTTTTGTAAATAGCAAAGACAGTAATAGCAGTAAAAGGTTCAAGACAAAGCGGAGGATTGAAATAAACCTCAGTAAACAGCAATGCATATAAAAAACTGACAACAAAAAAATTTGTATGTATCCTATATTATTTTTATTTTACTAATCCAAGTTTTTTTTAATATTTACTATCCTAACCTGGCTCCAAAGCAAGCAATGCCATACATCATCATAATATATGTATTGCTTCTTAGTGAACTGCAGACAAGATACAAACTGACCCTTTTTTTATTTCACTATCTTTTATGACAATGTTTCCTTTAGAAAATATTAGTACTACTTGATCCTACAACTATACAATTTTCTGTCTTTATTCTTGGGAGCTCAGAGGCATTATGGTGCTATGGAGAGAGAGCCGAGTTGCCCATAGAGGGCGCTCTGTATCCACATTTCACTGCACTCAATGCTGTCTAACCCCATTATGTTATCAGTGGCATCTTGAACAAATCCGTTCACAGTAAAGACCTTCAAATAGACCTTTCTTGAAGAAAACACAATAATAACATTTGCAATCAATTAGTGCAGTGGTTCTGATGATGAGTACGATCGTTTAAAAAGAAAAAAAAATTCGTTTTTGTTTCCCTTGTTAAAAAGCTACACACTGTCCTGCTGCATTGTCATTGAATTATTCGCTGACTTCACTTGCAGCTTCTCAAGTTTTTTTGTAACACCATTTAGAAGACAACAAGTTTAAGTGATTCCCCCAACCAATCCTTGACGCAAAAACTACCCAAAATAACTTCACTATTTAGTTCAATGCAAAAAAATTGCGACTAGAAAAGGATTTAGTTAAATTCTCAACAGTTCATTTATTAACCAAAAATATATACTTTCTTGTACAATTTGATTTTTTTAAGACATATGTACATTTTACTATATATACAAAGGAAAAAAAAAATATGACGCTTAAAAATCACAAGACAAACCATACAAACTCAACTAATGGATGAGCGTATAGAAAGTTTTTTTTCCTCTTTACACAGACATGCTTACAATATGTAACTACTCCGAGAAGGTATTTTACAGTCATTACAACATGTAAAAAAACAAAATAAAATTAAAATAAAAATTAATACAAATTAAAAAAATGAATGTTAAGAGGAGGACAGTGCAGAGAGAATCATAGCAGCGTCGAGTTGGTTTTGTGACCTGAAAATAAAATATTCAATATATTAGTACAAGGGTAAAACTTTACTTGTCCAATAATTATTTCTTACTATATATATATATATATATATATATATATATGTGTTTATATGTATTTATTTATATTTAGTTTTTCATTTATTATGTATTTATTTTTTGTTTTAGTAAACTGTAAAGAGTTTATCACTGAAAATTCAAAGACTGAAACACTGATTATTTTAAACTTAGATAGATTTATGTTTGTTTTTTACTCGCTTCAACAACCTTAATAATTAGCTTGCACTGACATAGTTTACAAGCCTCATGAAAATTCGTTTTCTTAAAAAAAATCTCGTTTAAACAGAGTAACTTCTGCCAATTCTAAGAAGTGTTCTCAGCAGCTCTGGTATACAATTATGTGGTCGTAATGACAGACATAAAATTAAATATAATTGTGAAGCGCTCATGATTCATAGGCCCATTAAGAGCAATAATGGTTTGCTGTATAAAAAAAAAAGAGCCACAAAACAAATACAATTAAAATAACTGAAAATGCTGCATTTTACATTTAGCTGCTGGATAGGTAAATAAGCACAAAAACATCCTAAAATATAGATTTATCTCTTACCTTCTTTGAACTGGTTGAAAAGCTGTGTTTAGGATTTTTTTTTCTACCTCCAGCGAGCTGGATCGGTCTGCAGGAAATGAAAATAAAATTGTAACAAGGTATAAAATAGGTTCTGCTTATACTGCAGAATACAATTTAATAACTTTGTATCCAAAGCAAAACTGTGAAAGACTTTAATAGTTTTAAGTCAAAGTTTGCTAAGATTAACAACCAGTACAAGTGAGCATCGCTCCAATCATGAAAATAATTCTTATGATGAGACAAATAAGCAGACATTGTCGGGAATAGAGAAGTGGAAATACTAATATTAATCCAAATAGGTAAAAGTTCCCGATTAAACAATACTGATAATTTATATAAAAACAACCTTGAATTTTTACACTTTATATGCACTTTATATATTTAAAATGATTGTCTCCTGATGTAAAATGATAACTATATACTTATAAATAGGACAAAGAGAACTACTTAATACATTTTCTGATTCGGATTGTATTTATTGCGATCTGTATTCACTTCCAATACCCAGCCAGGGTTAGATAGACATGGCAAGTGTTTGTAATTGTGACAACATAGGCTGTGAGGGTGTTGGGTATGGTGGGCATTATGTGTAATCACCTGTTACTGGGTCCCTGCTGTGGGCATGTTCCCCATGCGTGTTGAAGCTGGCATTGCCTGTATTTGCTGATGTGTGGGTGACACCCAGTCCTTGCAGAAAGTGAGCAGAGTTCAGTAAAGAGAACTGCTGGGCAGAAAATGTCCTCCCTGCCCAGCTCTGGAACCTGTTCCCTGGACAGGTGAGGAGTCTGGGTTGTGCCAACACATTCTGATTATTTGCTGGGCCACTGCTGCCCTGGGGTGACTTGCGTGGGTTATCCGGAGCTGTGGCTGTTTCTGCCAGGGACCAAATTTTGGGCTTCTGGGCAGCTGGAAGGTTATTTTCCTGGGAGGGATTGGGGGATATACTGTCCAATTTGAGCTGATCACATTGGGGCTGATGGGGTTTGGCATCCTCAGATAGTTCACATTTGTCCTGTACCCTACTGTCTCCAACCATAGATTTGAGGAACCTTTCCTCTGAGACATTCAAGTCCTCATAGCCATCAGAGCCCTCAGAATCACTCCTAGCGTCTGTTTTAGAGTCTGAATGGATGTCAGTGTCCTGATCATCCAAATCTTCCTTACTTTCCACATCCTCGGTGTCAATATTTTCCAAATCGATCTCTTCTTCATCCTCACGCTTGTCTTCTTCATGGTCACTTCCATAGGAGTTCCCCTCCTCATCAGTCCTGCTCCTGGGGGCCCAGGTCATTTTATTCTCCTTTTTAAGCCTCCTCCTGGCATTGGCAAACCAGGTGGACACTTGGGTGAGGGTCATCTTGGTGATGATGGCCAACATAATCTTTTCCCCCTTGGTGGGATAGGGGTTCTTCCTGTGTTCATTGAGCCAGGCCTTCAGGGTACTGGTGCTCTCTCTTGTGGCATTCTTGGGCCTGGAAGGGTCTCCAAACTGATACTGTCCATAGGTGTAAAAGGCTGGATGATGGTGTGAAAAGGCTGAATGTTGTACCCCTGGGCTGTCCTTCATCTCATATTGCGATCCCTAAATTAAAAAAAAAGCTTATTTAATACATTCATAGGAAAAAAAACAACAAAAAACATTCAAGATCATTCTGAGCATAATTCTTATTTATCATCATCCTCCGCACAATAATAATAAGGACTCTCAAACTTTCACTTTGCCAAGCATAGAGGAAATAAGTAAGATTCCATAACTTCTGCTTTTGTTTTTTTTCCTTTTTGATACCTTCATCTGTTTCCTTTCACACGTTCGGTATCTGATCTGTCAGCCAAGCACAAGCTAATTTTACAATGAAAATAAACTTTTTGTTTAACCCCTGTGATCAGAGCAAACAAGAATCCTGGGGAATAAATATGTATTCCTATAAAAGGATAAATACCCCATTCATGTAATATACATATAATAATTATAATAATAATAATAATAATAATAAATATATATATTCTGAATTTTCCTGCGATCCCCAATGAATGTAATGAATGCAGAAATAAAATCATTCAGTGATTGTAGCACTCCTAATCACTGAGAACCCCCCAGACACCTCTAACAAGGACGAGAAGGGGTTTAGCAGTACTTGGAGGCTGCACACAAACTTCTCCATTCTCCCACTCTTGGAGCTTTGAGGTAATTAGGGAATGATTTGCCATGCAGGGGAGGGAAGGGGAGATCGGGGGGCTTCTTACCAGCTGGGGGAAGATTGGGAGCTCCGTGGTGTAGGGCAAGAAAGCTCCATAAGCCTGAGCCGCAGCCGCTGCTGCATAGGGAGCGCCATACATAGAAGACAGAACATTAGAAAGAGTCCCAGCCGGGGAAAGTTCAGCTCCGCTCCTGGGGGCCCCTTGCCGGTCAGAGGGGTACAGAGGTCTGATGTACTGGTAGCCCAGCTGTGGGAAGGACATGGTGCAGCAGCAGGGCACAGCAGCAAGAAAGGGGTTACAGGAACAACGTGGACCCCCTTCTAGGACTTCAGCCTCCTATACATCAAGCAGGAAGGGACCCGGCTCCAAGGCTTGGAAGGCTCCTGGTGGCAGTGTCCTCTCCCTCTGGTGCTATTGATCTGAGTGGACCCAGGTCAGCTTCTAAACAGATTGCTTCAGATCATTGGCACTCACCCTGTGATTGACATTTCAAGCCCAGCGCTGGCTCCGCCCCATCTTCCAGTGTAGCTGTGCTTTCTCTTTCATCCACCACCCCTTCCTAAACCTGATCTCAGCTTAACCCCTTCACTGCCTGTGCAAGGGTCGATCATTCTAAATTATAGCAAAAATATAAAAAAGTATATAATAGTAATAATAAAACAAATATATGATAATCATAGTATAAATACAACAACCACATAATAATAAAGAATACATAACCGCAAAAAAGTGCAATAGTAAGAAAAATAATGGAATACCATAGCGATACTCTAATATATTACAAAATAAAAAGTACCCGCAAGATACATGCTACATCCCCCAAAAAATTATTTTATAGACTGATAGACTAAAAAAGTTGCACCCAAGTCAGCATACCTGCAAATGAATGAGTTGTAATGAGCACATTGAAGTACATTGAATGGTCATTAGGCAGATAAGCCCTTCCAGGATTGAAGATTGAAGTTGACTATCTGGGTGCATACAAATGACATGGATGGCTGTATGCAAATACAGATTAGTGCCAGCAAAGGGAAGAGAATTGGGATTGTGTGGGATTTTCTCTGCACCACGTCTCACACCTTAAATCTCTTAAAAAAGGGATCTCGAATTAGTGTAAGCTATCAGTAGGCAAAATAGGGGGTTCATTTTCTCCTAATACAGCACTTCAAAGGCTTGGAGGTCACAATTTTTACATCAAAGAGGGGAAAAAGCAAGGCAAATTGAAATCTTAACAAAGGGAAGACAGGGCAGCCCTCTGGGCGGTGTGTACATTTGTAGTGTGAGGAGGGAGACACCGGGAGGCATTGGGATTAAACCCATTAACACCTTTTTGTCTCAGTGTTAAACTGTAATTAGAAAATTTATGATCACTTTTCTCCTTCTCAATGAGCCTCATGATCCTACCTGCTCCTAAAAGCTGAACTCAATAAATGAAAAAGGACTTTTTTTTTTATTATTACCACTTGCACATAGGTACTACTTTATTTTATTTACTACTATATTTTTATATATTTTTTTACTCCTTAAATATATTCATAAAATAAAAGCTCTGCCCGGATCGAGTAAAAATAAAATAAAACTAGCTTTGGAGATAATTCTCGACCTTCACTGCAGCTTAGGTTTAAGATAATGTTTCATCTTGTAAAAGATACAGATTATTATATAACAAGTTTCAGAATTAAAATTCCCTGAATCAATATGTGGAAATCTGAAAGAGACATCTCTAATCGTATTAAGGCTATCCTACTATTAAACCCTATATACTAATCTATCTCATAATAACGGTGGCTGTGCCAGGGATTTATAGCCTGACTAATACAATATTCCAGCACATGGTGATATATGGAGAGGGAGATGAATTGCACAAAATTAATTGCATAATGTAATCATTCTGCAAAGAAAGATCCTTAGCTCTTGGTACTTATGTGATCCTCCGAAATATCTATATTGTCATCCCCATATCTGGAACATCCTGGATAATCAGTCTTATATGAATCTCACCCATATCATCTATTTATTCACATTTACCACCTACCCCTCCCTATTTTACTTTTAGTATTCCAAATGACAAATATATGGGGCTGATTTCCTAAAGTTCTGCCATCCCAGTGAACTTGATTGACTGTTTCTCCGAATACTGACGGACCTTTAGGAAATACTTGCATATACATTCTAAACATTTCACTTGTCATGTCGATTTAAACCAGTCTGCAAGATCTAAGATAATCAAGTCAGTCCTATGTAAATTCATATCATTTCTTTCTTACAGGGAAGGCATGTGTACAAATAAAATACTACATACAACAATAGAAAGCAGAAAATCATACATAATCAGGGGAACAATTCCTAAAAACTTTTATTCGAATTAATGGGAGAATGTGGTTTATCATTAAAAGAATGTAAAAAAATGCAAATAAAACACAAGCAAAAAATAAAATAATAAAAAAGTATATATATATATATATATAATATAAATATATTTATATAATGAGTGTGGATGCTTGTAAAAAAATTCCTGCCAAATCACTGTTTAAATTGAGCTTTCCTTATCCCATGTAAATGTGGATGCACAGTTCATAAAGCAGGGTGATGAGTTTATTATCTGGGCTTGTTGTCTGGTGTCATGAAGATAGATCTTAATGAACAAACAGAATCAATAGAGATCAGCCTGCAGTGAGTGCAATACATGTGTTTACATGGGCTAGGGCAGAGGATGCTGGCTACAATGGGAAGGTGGAGGGGCTATGTATGCACAAGAGCTCAACTTTATTTCAGAGGACACAGCTCAAATATTAGGAAGACAGGACAAGATGGATTGTACAGGTGAGATGCCATCAGCAGACGACAGACTGAGTGGAAATAAACAAGCCAGAGGCTAAGGGTGTATAATAGGTAAAGAAGTAGTAGGTTGGACATTTTTTTTTTTGGTGTAGGGGGTGGTGGTAGAGGGGGATTTATGAGCTATACTGAGTTCAGGTCACTATGGGAGTGAGTAATGGCTTATTAATGGGAAAGAAATGGTCAGGAAATACAGAAAGATCTAGAGAAGCAAGGGAAAGGGCAGAAAATAGATGTCTCAAGCACAAGAGTAAAAAGAAACATGCAGGGAGTATGTCTAAAATATTTTCAAAGAGACCTATAATTAGAGAAACGTGTGCTGTGGTGTGCAGGGCAAAAAATGAAACAGGGTGTATAAGTCATAGATGAAAAATAGGGATAGAGTATTACTATAGAAAGTTAGGCTAACTAATGCAGGGCTGGATAAAGCAGTGGAAGAGACTCATAATTCCTAGTACTGAATATTATTGATGGGAGAAGTGAAGGCATTTATCCACCCTTTATGTATATCAGTGTACAATCAGCAATCCAGTTCTGTGCTCATTCTAATTGTTCCATACATGTACATGCAGCAAGAGACAGGGTGATATACACACACTGTGCATTGCCAAGTGGGTGCAGCCATTACCTTATATAAAGTGAATATTAAGTAATTCCCACATTCATTATAATAGTTTTTTTTCTTTAATAGATGCAATGGAGCAATACATTATTTTATAGTAACATGTAGGCTTACAAAGTGTAACCAGCAAAGGGTGGTCATACAGCACAATATACATATAGTTTGCAGAACATAAGAAATAATAAAAGAAATGATTTATAGTGTGCATTTTTGAAAATAAAACAATTCCTGATCTTCTCTGTATTCTAATTGAACTAATTAACATTAAAAAAATTCTGTCACCAAGTAGGATATTTCATTAATTAGATAAAGTAACATGTTTTCATTAAGTCTGCCAAATGTTACTACTGTATGTAATGAAAGAATATAATTTTGGTTGAAGCCATGTTGCTGCAGCAGAGTCAGAGCTGTATTAGTGATTGATCTCTAATAGAGTTCTAGGCACATTTTAAATAATAGAGAAACCAAAGCCCTTAAATTGGCACTGCTGGTTACTCAGCAAAGGCAGTTAGCCTTAATTTAAAAGTAATTGCTGCATTTAGACACATGTGTCTAAGTAAATAAAGGTGAAACTTTGGCAAACTTTTATAGAATGTATTATGTTTATATATATAGTGCTTATTACATAGTAATTTACAAGGTTCCAATATTCATTTACACCAGTCTCTCTCCTAGGAAGCAGTCATAATATAATGTCCCTAACACATTCACACACACAAGGGCCAATGTGGATGGAAGCCTAAATTATTTACAAGCTTATGGGGGGCTTTAATTGTGTGGGTATTATGCTTGCATTAATTCACTAGGTCTGATATAAAGAAGTCCTTCTCAAATAAAGGATTCTGCTTATTTCATGAACTCTCCACATTTTTTTTTTGCACTGATGAACAGTGCAATGATTGCTCTAGAACCACAAGAATAGATTTTCTCCTAATTTTAGAGATCTTATCAGTCAAGTATTTTATTATTGGTTTCTAAAAATTAAGTTTGCTTGCAAACTTAGAAAAATTCCCTTATACTATTCACCATCATGACTTTGTTGATTTTTTTATATAACAGAATCACTTTAAGGGGATGGTTTAATAAAGTACTTTAAATGCTGCCCCATGCTTACTTCAAATATCTAATTAGGTTAATTAAAAAAAATATTAACACAATAAAAAAATTAACACGTTTATTCTAAGCCAATGTCTAAATGATCACTGCAGGTAATGTATTCCTCAGTTACTGCTTACCACTATTATTGTATTGATACATTTCTACGTTTTCATTTCCCATACACATGACAGTTTTGCTTAATTTATGTTCATCGTTTGTGTAACAATATGGGTTCATGTAAATAATCAGAATTTTGTACAGGGGTCATACTATACAGTCTATGGTAGTACAAATATAATATATATGGGACAGTATTAATATATCCACCCATATTAATATTTGTACTATTGTGTAATTAGTTGATTTATCTAGAACACATAACATTGCAAATCAGTCAGTAAAGCCCTACGGACTTCTTATGCAATGCGCACCATGCACAGTCATGTTTTGTAGATTAATGAATAGTCCCCAAGATAAGTTATATAAGGTACAGCAAGTTATTTTCCCCATTTTGTAATTTGTTATGCAAAGTGATGTAGCTACATATAATATATAGTGATTCCATGATATGGATGTGTAATAAATGTACAAAACTAACTGCACTATATTTGCATTTTTTCTTATTTACCTTTCATTGAAATGGGCCTGTTAAACATACATCATTGCACAGAAATGCAGCGTGCCCTATGTTATAAAAAGGCACAAAGCTGCAGCAAAGGCATGTGAAGTACGCACAAAGGAATGAATGGGATTTCTGCTTGAAATACATTTAATGCAGTGAGATGCATACATTATACTACAGTAAAAAAAGACACAAAAGGCCCCTATAGAGTCTCAACAAATAAAGATTCTTTGCTGGATCTGATATTATGGTTTTTATTGTTAGCATAACTTCTCCATATTGCAAATGTATTAAAAATACCTATTACCAAAATCTTTATTTTCTGTACAATATTTTTTTACTAACATATGCATTATACACTCTTCCATGTATATTAATAAAATAGGTGTAAAGATGGGATGAAAATTGAATAGGACTGGTAAAAACTACACAATAAGTTATATCAGTGGTAGATAAGACATTTTAGGGCACATTCTTTTTAAATAATGCCCATAATGATAATAATATATAATGGCATTGCAAAATATACAACAATAGGACCAGTAAGATGTGCATCATTGCATTAGTACAAAGGTGTAATATTTCTATTTTTTAGGTTATACCGAAGAATAACAAGTCACTGGTAGACTAGAAATATAAATATAAAACCATATCCAATTTATTCTTGTGTATACACAAAACTTTTAAGCTACCAGGAAGTTTACACCATTACAGTTAGTTCTTTGTTACTGCTTACCCTTATTATTTGTAATAGAGAAACTGGAATCACAACAGTCACTTTGTTGCAGGCCTTTTACTTGTCACATGTGAGGCGAGATCTGTGTTGTACGGCTGGCTAAGACATTGCAGAAATCACTTTTGGTGTTTAAATTTATGCTGCCAGTGTCAATCAGCAGTGGTATATCAGCAGCTTTAGCACCCTTAAATCTCTGACACTTTTGCAGAGATGTACATGGAAGCCGTTCTCTGCCTAGATGTTACAGAGAATTATTCAATATGGCTATGTCCTGGGTGAATATATCCTTGCATAGTAATATTAATCTGGACATTCACTGACTCCCAAAAAATAAGTTACCTTATCAAATTAGTGAATTTGTCTATAGCCAAGCTTGAAAATTATTTCTGTATTACCGTACAGGACAACAACTATATTCTCAGTAGTACAAATCTTTGTATATTTGATAGCTTCAAAAATATTATTTTCCAATGTAAAAAGCTGAACAGATTTTCATATGGTTTTCTGTGATTCCACTTCCCTAACTACAGGACAGAGCCTGTCTATTCATACAGATGCATAACCATGGTAAAATGCTTAATAATAAATTAAAATGTAAATCCTGATGTGTCTACATAGATTTAATTCAGAATTCCACCTGATCTATTGTTTAAGGTGTGTATTCATATTAGATTAGTATTTAAAGAAAGTGTATAAACACGTGCGTTCATGTTATGTTATGATCCTTGCTTAGCTCAGTTAGGATTAGTCCACATCATTGTATTAACATGCAAGTTAAAGAGTAATCACCCATTAAATCACCCACTGGCTACTTATATCTCCTGGGAACTCAGGCAGTGAGAATTCCGCATCTGAATTCCCAGCTCCCCCCACCTCATTATGAGGTAATCTCACACTCACTACTTGATTCTTCATTTATTCATTTGTTTTACATTATAGAGAATGCAGCAGTTAGACTGAGATGCCTCATTTGGCTTTGTAATGGCTGCAGTGGAGAATCCAGAACTCAGACATGGAAATCTCACCATATGTCCCCAAAGAGATGACAGAAGAAAGAAGGAGATTCAGATTGATGGCTTCCATCCAAAATGGATAATGTTGTAGGTGAACTTACCCGCTGGTAAACATAGATATACATGGTTACTTTGCCATTTTTGTAAAAAAAAATAAAATAACAGTAGATTTGCAGAAGAGGAAAGAAAAGTTTCTGTAGATTAATTATTACCGTATAAAGTATATTTATTGTGTAAATCTCAATGCCATCTCTAGTTTTAAGGTATTACCATCCTTTGCATGTTTTATAAGACAGGGTCCTATAATTATTTTACCTCCAAAAACTCCATTAGGGCTTATTTTCAGGGGACGCCTTTTTTTTCTCATGTACAAAAAGTCTATAGAATGATACCTCTGTGTTACCTGTGACCTGTAAAAATCAGATATTTTTTCTGTTATATACAAGAAGTCATGAATAAGAATGGACAAAAATGATTAAAGAAAAAAAACACAGCTTCATAAGCAAACAAGTGCAACATAACAAGAAAATGTGCTGCCAATTAACATATGACTCATAGAGTAACATGCAGACACAGAACAGTAACAATATAAAAAAAAGTAAAAGCAAAAAAAAAAAAATCAATCAATAAATAAGCATTGCTGCTAATAAATGAAATACTAGCACAACCGTTTGAAAAAAAAGTCCACTAACCTCCTATTAAAGTTGTAGTGTCACACCAGAGTAGGTTAATAACCACCCTTGACCCCTTGCTCCAGTGCTTTTAAAATCTCCTGCTCTCTTCGTCCTCTTGGTATTCCTCCGCGTACTACTTGACCAGACTCTCCTAAGATAAGGCTTACTTTCGGGGTAGGCCTTATATTTCCCCCTTGCATGATTAGCATGCTAGGGTTTTTTTTTTCGGGGTAGGTCTTATTTTCGAGAAACAGGGTAGTAGACCTAAAGTGATTTATAGCTTTAAATCTATCTATATTTTAGCATCAAATTACAAGATTACTATATATTACTATAATTGTACCTCTTACAAAAATCCTTACTTGCATGGTGAAAATATAGCAGGAATGCTGTTGATTGCATTAAAGGTAATGCCATGGTTTAACCTTTCATGTTTTGTTTTCTTATTAAATTTACAGCTACCACTTATTGTAAGTAAAGCATTGATGAGCACAAACAGTGCTGACATTGCGGAAACTAGCTGCTACTTGACCACCAAGGAACCAGATGATTGAGAAATATTTTTGTACTAATTAACTAGGCCAAGGCATTTTACCAAGTCCATGAATCAAGAGTCTAGATACCAGAGATACTGCATGTCATATTTAGTGTGAGTCAAAGTGGAAGCAAGCACATTGATATGGATGTCACAGAAAATGTCACGGTCAAGTGGGCAGTAGAACATTTAAGTATGGAATAGTACATGAAACAGGATACAGAGTTTCAAGCCACAAAGACTATTGTAAGAATGCAATATCTTAAATAGTAAAACCGCTATTTCTGGGAATGAATCCTCTCAGGGTAATGTTCTCAAAGCTTCCTGATGTTATCTGGACAGTGTGAGGGGTGGTGATAAAATACCTAGCTGCACCTGGTAGGATAATTATATCTAAACAAATCCTTGTTTAGTGAATCTCTACAGACTGGGGAATCTGACAATCATTGACAATCAATGAGGATGTCTACAAGTGTGAAAATGTGTTGGATATAAGCTTTTATTAGAGCGGGGATGTCCAACTCCAGTCCTTGAGGGCCACATACATTCCAGGAATTTCATATAAACAGTTATTTTCACACTCTTTTTATACCACACCTTACTGAATTTACTGTTTTCTGTTAGAGAATTCATATAAATGTGTACTGATCCTGACCCTCGAGGACTAGAGGTGGACAGCCCTGTTATTGAGAATTCTTGCCAAAGTAAAACCATTTACAGAAAGTGGCAATCAGTTGATGCTGGCCTTTTTAAAATGTGTTTTTATTATTTTAAAGAGTGGGTCACTTTGATTCATTAATGCAATTATCAGTAAATTATTAATAAGTGTATTACAGGTTTTCTCCTACCACTCCATATCAAAACCCCTGAAATCTTAACAGATTCTGTTGTTCTCGTCGCACTAACAGGTCCTACTCCAAGAGTGGTTATATTCTATGTTACCACAATACCCCTCAACAGGTTTCTCTACCTTCTCTCCTACCATCTCACCAGTCCAAAATGTATCAGGGTGTCTCTGTGTTTTCTTCCCACAATGCAATCATAACTCAATCGAATCTCATTACTAGAATTACTAAAATCAGGGCCTGTGCACATCACCATTGGCCTTCATCTCCATGATCAGGTCCAGAACTCTTCTATTCCCCTCCTCTCCCCATGGGGCCCTAAATTGTCATTTCCACATTACCCCTTTATCCCTTGTGTCACCACTTCCCCAATCAGCAGGAGAACACTAATCCAAGAATGTCCACAGGTATTAAAAAACTCTTTTACACATGTTTACATGTGATTGACTAAAGGAGGAGTTATGGAATCATCTAAAACATTTATTGTCAAATGTTACAGTAAAGTGAAAAAAAAAAAACACATTTTAATAACATTAAGGACTTCTATGTTACCTGCCTCAGATAATTTGTTAGTCCCCTGTTTCTATCTTTTTCCCAAATGATTACACTGCTAGTAAAATGTATTTAGCAAATCATATCCACATCCAATTTTCTACACTGACTCTTAATTTGGAAGGCCTTACATTATCAGTAGTAAACTATCTTGGGTGCCTGTGGTTGCTTTTGGGCATAAATGACTCGATAAAATTAGGTGATACTCCCAATTTTAAACAACTCTACTGTGCCATTTGCAATGTTCTAGGGCAGCAGGCGCCAACTGGTGGTCTTCGAGAACATTTTGAAGGTCGTCGGCACTGGCCAGTGCCGCAGACCTCCAAAGCCGCAGAGCATGTCCCCCGTGTGGACACAACCCGCCCACTCTCCCATCGTAGGGTTAGTCCTATGAGTGATAGATGGCTCCACGTGCATGTGCGGTTCGGATTCTGTGGATTTAGTTGTCCCTGAGGTAGGAAAGGTTGGTGACCACTGTTCCAGGTGGTCATATTGACTTCTACAAGCAGTTAGGAGATCTTCTTATTGCAAAGGGAGACTTTTTGTTATATAGATTTTGCCTATCATTTAGTTAAATAAAGTTAAATATCTCATAGTTAAATTCTTTCCTATGACACAAAGCCTGTTATTAATGGCAAGTAAGCAATTTGTGGTACCAAACATTTAAATTTATATTTCCTAACGTCTGCATAGGTACATGTTTAAGTGCAATAGCAAATTTGCTAGCTTTTATATACCAATGGAAAAAATATGTCATAATTAGTGTACCATAAATGTGTTAAAGCTGCAAAAATATACTATAAATACAATGATTATTGTTTTTATAAGTAAATTAATACCATTGGTTTAAGAACATTAAACATAAGACGGCATCGCTTATTTTTGTAATTACTGTAATGACACATTTATTAGACTAAATAATTACTTCGAGCTAGACTGTAGGCGGATACAAAAGGAACACAATTGAATCCAGTTATGCTAAAAAAAAAAAAAGTAGACTAAAAAAAGGGCTTGACGCTTCCTTGATATTAGCCTTCTAGAATTCTATGCACAGCAGGATTTAAACTGTAGGAGGGAAAAATACGCACTCTGAGCCAGTGAGATTGCTTTGAATTTTGGTTATAAAAAGGGTGATCACAGACATCTACTTCTCATTAGTTTCTACTTTTTCATTGTTCTTTTACATTATACATGAAATACAGTTTTTGTGAGCTTATGAATACTGTGTTTTCTTGTGTCAGAGCTGGTACACATAGTATGCTGGTTGCTGTCTTACAAAGAAAACAAACTTCAAACTTTAAAGTCTGCGTCATTGCTATAATTTTTTAGGGAGACCTTTTCATTTTAAAAGTATCATCATCACCATGTGAAACTACTGGAGGTGGTAAGGAAAGTACTGGCAATAGCACCAAACATATAATCACCTGCAGGGAAGTGCTATGTTTTCAGACTTGCAACAAAATACCAGCAAACTAATTTATACTGGCAAAGTGCCTTACATTGTTGACTGTATAGCTTGTTTGTTGTTGCAATACCAGAAGGATGAGAAAATGCCTTAGGCCAGGATACCATTCTGCCATTCCTCTTCTCTTCTCATCCCATCCCTTTTTCTTTTACTATCTTCCAGATGTAAATGTATTGTCATCTTATACCTGATTTTTGAGGCTTCCTAACACTCCGGAAAATTAAAGGGAAGCATATTATCAGTCTGCTTTCCAATCAATATCCGAACATAATGATTTGCTGTTGCCGAGACTTGTCCTTGTGAAGCAACCTACTTATGTTGCAGTGATTAAGAGTAAGGGAAAACACCAATCGAACTAACAACCATTAGCAGCATGTTTATAATGTTTTTTTCTCTTTCTCCCCTGTCATCACCAGTTATCTTTGTGGAATATCTGGAACAATTCCTCATTCTGCTAATTAACCAAATAATCGCATGCCTGGCTGTGATAATGGCAATGCAGTCATTGACAACCCAGCTAGATGATTCAAGTCCCTTATGGAAATGTATTGAGTGTTCAGTTCCAGTGGAGAAATACCAAAACCATACATTTCTCTAAACTATATGTTAATGATCCCGATACTATACTCTATGTTCTCTATATATATATTTTTGCTTTATAGCTATGTGTACATAACTTCCAACATGTGGAGCAACATTTATTGATTAAGACAATACAGTAATTGGTAATGACAGTGCAATTCAATGACCAAAACATATAAATATGAGCTGAACCACCAGGCCTGGAGGCAATACAATTAATTCTTCTTACTGAGCTTTATCAACTTTTCTGGATCTATTGCTTTTTATTGTTTATTACCTATTTGCAATATGTGTCCTAATGTCAGGTGTATCTAAACATTTAAATAAATGTATTCATGCAGTTTTGGGATTTTCAGCTACTGTGTTCTGTACATTTTGGAGTGTAATCATTGTATTTTTTTTCATTGGCATTATGCCACTGTGGGGATTATTACTATAATTTATAAAAGTGTTTCCCAACTTTTCTAACATAGGGGAATCCTTAAGATAACTTCCAGGTCTTCAGGGGACCCCTTCTGTAATTACTATATCCACAGCTCATAGTACATAAGTATGGTGGTCAGTGGGAAGAATGTCTCTTAAGCTACGTACACACTTCCAATAATTATCGTTGGTAAACGAACGACGAACGATCCTGCACGATATCGGCGAACGATCGTATTGCACCGATCCTGTACATGCAGATAACGACACGATCGTTCGCAGATATTGTACACACAATAGATGCGATCGTTTGAGCGATACAGGAAGTGACGTGGACGACAGGAAGTGAACAAACGTTTGTTCATCACGCATGCTCAGACCATGGACGATCAATGAACGACCGTACACACGATAGATGGTAAACGATCGTCGTCCAATCCGATCCCCCGGTCCGGTCGTTCATTTCCAGCGACTATTCTCGTTAGTCGGCGTCGTTGGTTACTTTTTTTACGAACGATTTTTGACCAATCGATCGTTCGTCGTTCGTTCGTCGTTCATTTCCAACGATAAAAATTGGAAGTGTGTACGCAGCTTTACATTGGAAGGCTGCCACCATTATAGATAGCTAAAAAGATAATTTGTTATCCATTATTCCCTGTTCTGAGAGGAACACATTGTACATTGGTCAACGAGCTCCTAGAAACCTCTGAATTGCTGAGAAGTTGAGAAACACTGGTTTATAAGTTCCTCTCTGTGTTTTTAACTATAATGCACCACCATCTCTCCCACTGATGTACAGAATAGATATAGTTTATGAGGGTGATGCAGGTAATACAATACTTACAATGTTTCAAAGATTAGCAATAAACCAAAACATAACAATAACATTAAATATTAGGAGGTGTATGACCTTGTTCATATGAGTTTGATGGATAATAGGTAGAAACAAGAGGTAATGAAAAGGATTTAAGGAAGATGAAAATCAGCAACTAAATAAAATACCAAATTTTGGATTGTATGCTTCTTTTAAGAAGTAGATTTTAATGGTGTGCCTAAACATTTTAGGGGATTCAGAGTGTAAATTGGTATTAGTAAAGAAATTCCAGAAAGAGTAATATTCTGGATGGGGAAATGTAAAGAAATGGCCACAGTGGATAAGAATACCATTTGCAGGCTTTGAAGAGCTTTTCTAGCTGGAGTGAAACATTTAAAATCAATGCTCTAAAACATTGGTCTGAAGATTGATAATAAAAAGCATAAACAGTACTGAAGAAGTGAGAAATGGATACGTTAAGAAGGTTATTTAATGATAGACTAGTGTGGCTTAAAGCGTACCTAAACTCAGAAATTTCACTTTACATAAAAGCGTTGACAACCTTTTTATGTAAAGACACAATTCTGTTGTTTTTTTTTTTAAGTGCAACACCCTTTTAGGGAGGCACTGCCCTCTTATTCTCGACGGCCATCGAGAATGAATGAGAGCGCAAAGCCTCCCGGGACACCTACTTTAGGCATCCCAGGAGGCTCTTGGGTGCTTCTTCTGCGCATGCCCGAGAAGAGCCTTTTCGCTCACGCATGCGCAGTGAGATCGGCAAATAATATTTTCATCCTACATCACCCGATCTTCCGCCTGGGTCAGGTAGGACGTAGGATGAGGAACAGGAAGAAGAGAAGAAGATGGCAGTGCCAGGAAAGCTGGCTCTGGGACGGATGTTGGGATGACGCAGGACCTAATGCAAGACACCTCCGGATGGATCGGACTGCCCTGCAGGATTGAAGGTAAGTTTGCCAGTTTTAAGATTAGTTCCTCTTTAACTCTGTTGGTAGATGATATATGTTGGATATGTTTTTAAAATAGGACAGCAGGACTTAGTTTGTAAATAAAAGCTCTCATTGTGGGATGCTTCTTGTATAATGAAGTTGATGTTGAAGTTAATGATTAAGAATGTCACATTCTTTCCATATCCCCATTCCACATCTGTGTGGTCAACCCTGTCAATCAGGACAGAAAACATTTGTAGGAAGTGTAAGAAGTGGCAGAAGATCAGCAGCATATAGATAGCACAAAAGGTCAAAAAGGCTAAAACAATTTAATTTATGTGTTTATGATTCACAGTACTTTATATGCTTTTACTAGCCCCCATTAGTATCTGTAAAGCACAGAAACTTTTAATTTCCTAAAATGTCCAGTTTGTTATTATTGTGGCATGAACTGACAATAAAATGAAATAAGGTCTAATTTATTTAACCCTGGACATCCGGTTTTCTGCCCGTCCAATTGATTTTATTGTAATTATATTTTTAAACTTCACAAGTGTGTTTTGTTTGTTTGTGCCTGTAAACACATTCAACACCTCCTGTGTTTTCTAATGGTATGCTAACTCTAACAATGGCTCTATTTTGGTACACTTTGTTCTGGTATGTTAAATTTACAGTTGAAATGTTTGTTTTATCAGTTTGAGAAGTGTAAAAAATACTTGTTCATTTACCCAGACATCTTGTTAGCCAATAACTTCCTGTGCTCTCTGGCTGTTCTGGGTTTTGGACATCCAAAACGTATCAGTTACATTGTTCCTTGTTATCTTGGAGGACGGCAGAACAACACGCTCCAGTATATGGCGAATAGAGCCGGGATATATGTAGTGCTGTCCAGTTTCTGTTGTACTGATACAGCGCGTTGAAGGAGTTTTGTAAGTTTTAATAAAAAACAAAACGTAAAGAAAATGAAAAAATCTTGATTGATATGTGACATAGGCTGAACATTAATTGAGAACACCCATTCTTTGGACATTTGACCTGGGTGGGATTACAGGGAGGGGATCAGTTTATCTGATTATCAGAAGGAAGTGCCCCCTGGCAACCAACATCCAGTAGAATCACTGACTGGTATTCCCTATAACAATGGGAAGAGCTGTATAATTATAGTAAACAGTGGAGATGTCAGATGTGAATATAAATAACTACAGTTGTCCCCTTTGGTCAGATATCTGCTGAAATCTTAGCTAGAGGTATAAGGTGAAAATCCAGGTAAACAATTACTTTTAGGAAGATATCAAGGTTTAACTACCTGTGCTCAAATTGACTACATTATAGCCAGCTTTAGAAATGCTTTTTAAAAGATTTTAAATTACCTGGCTGCAAATGTGCATTTGTGCATGGAGAGCGAGATGTCATGAATACTAATGAGCACTCATAATTTTTAAGGGTTTGTACTATAGCTACAGAAAGAAAAAATATGGAATAGATTACACCTTAAATATATAGCTCCCTGACACCAACAATATAATTTAAGTGCCCAGAAAGAGTTGCCAACAGTCTAATATATAATCAAAATTCTGAGTGTTAAAATAGTTTGATGCTTAAAAAATAGACAAGAAATTATCCAAATATTGTAAAAAAA
>NC_092866.1:24928834-24974532 GCF_032062135.1 Pyxicephalus adspersus
CAAACATGACAGGTTGGGTTGCATGCATGGAACTGTTGATGAGCGCTGGATAAAATTGCATGCTCATGGTTCAAAGAAAATGTGTGCATGGTAACATGTATGTCTTATACCACTATACTTTTTCTAGTATTAACAGCAAAGATGTAACAGATTGGCAGCTTGTTGGTGAACTATCAGTTTTTGTGAATCATGGATCCTTTACACTTTTTTACCTTTTTTCTGAGTCTGGGATTCTGCCAATGTGGGGATTTTCTCCAGCTTTATATATTTGGTAAGTTGCTCCTTTTCAGTTGGATAATGCATATCTTGTTGAATGTTTTACTTCTATATACATTAGGTTTTAGTAGAGTTTCCAGATTGTATGTTCTCTGAAAACTGTGTACTGTTTTTTTTTTTTTTTGCAAGGAAGTTGCTGTTTACTACCCTATGGGGTAAGTTTACTGTATGTATCATATTTTTAAAAACTCCTAATTTAAACATGTCATAACTGCAATATTCAATGTGGGTATATAGACATTGTGTGTGCCTTTCTAGATTACTTTGCCTTCCACTTTCCTGCAAAAGCAGATGCAATCTGTGAAATACCTCTTTATTTTTATATACATATCCAAATCTATCAGATACTCGTTAATTTGAAAGACACAATATGGGCTAATAGAAAAACTTTGTTGGCCCCTCAGAAGGCTTTCATAACTGAAATATATATATATATCTATGGATATCTGTACAGTAACCTTTCAATTTGGTTACAATATGGTTGTCTTAGAACCATTATTATTACTATTATATTTACTTGTGTGTGCAATACACTCTTTATTTTTTAATTTTTAGATACATTTAGATTGTTCATTGCTGTTTTCTACCTCCTGATAACAAGAGTCTTGATTTTTTATATCTGAGAGTCCATAGGTTCAATATGTGCTCTTTCCATTTGTATTAGGTCTTGCTTTTTAGGAACTTACATTTTTGATTACTATCTTTAGATAAGTAAAGTGATCATGTGATTAGAAAGCTAATGTCAATTCATCACTTACATTCTTTATGTGTCATACATAGTACATGTGCCATGGCTACAATATACCTGCAATGGGTGCAATAGCTGTGACAGCCCAATTGCTGCCATATATTTTGTTCAGTCTGTGACATGAGTTCATGTTTGCTCCTGCACCGAAAACCCCTTGGCAAAACCAACTGCTTCTATGTAAAAGACCGAACAGGGCTTTGCCTATTCAGTGGTGTTCTTGGCACATCAAGCAGTATAAGAAGAAAAATCATTGGGTATGTGCTTTCACTATCTTTGTTATTTCCTTGTAACTATATTCTTATGAAAACAGGTGATGGAATTCATAAAACAACTTTGTGACAATGGGCCTGATTTATTATAGCTCTCCAAGACTGGAGAGGATACACTTTCATCAGTGAAGTTGTGTGATCCAGCAAACCTAGAATGGATTTCTTAAAAGTCACTAGCTATTTGTTAGCAAATGTTTTCAATTCTGTACCAGATCCATTCCAGGTTTGCTGGATTGCTCAGATTTACTGATGAGCGTTTATTCTCTCCAGTCTTGGAGAGCTTTATTAAATCCAATGTACGAACTACAGTGTGCATTTAAACCAGGCTGCAATACTAGCCTTTTGACATTGCACCAACCATTTAATACAACTCTCCAGAAATACTGTCTAAAACATTTAACTTCTTAGTCTGGAGGTGAATTAAAAGTGTGAAAGTAAACTTGAATAAGTTCACAATAGGCCCTATTATATATCCAATTATGTCTCAGATTGTGCCAAAAAAAAACAAAACATTTTATTAAAAATAATTTATTCCACAGCATTTCCTGGTCACAAGTTGTTAAATCCTTCCAGATGCATCATGGAAGTTTTATACCATCATCAGACTCAACTGATTATCTGAACTTCTTCTTTGCTCATATGCTAAATTTGGGCAACAGAACCTACTTTGTGTTCCTTTGGCATCAAAAATGCTGAGTAAGCAACCTCCATAGGCATTTGTTTGAACAAGACCCAAGCAAAACTCAACTAAAAGCTTGCTTAGTGATACAAATTATTAAAACAGGAGGGTGAGCTTGAAAGAAAAGCAGAAATGGTACCCCCCTCTTTATCTTGTTATAGATTTCCTTTAAGCAGTGGTATAGGACTGGGGCTCAATTATAAAGTATATTTGAAAACTAGCAAAATATTTCTTCTGATTATGGTTACATCTCTTTCATGGTAAAAAAAACAAAGAAAAATAGCAATAGAGTGCTTTACAGATTCTGGAAATGTAATGCCAGGTCTATATGATTTTGATATGTGTAATAAAGGAATAAATTGCAATGGACCGTAGTCTGAAAAAAAATCTCCACCCTTTTCTAGTTAAAAAAAAACAAACTCTATACCAAGTCCATTTGGATTGCTGGTTTTTATCTGTGACACTGTTGGATAGGAATTAGGTAAATACCTACTGCAGTGTGTTGTGGAGGTTAATAGATCTCTAAGCTGCTCTGTTTCACTAGTGCTCCCTATGTTTGGAAGGTGGCTTGACAATTCCATTGTATGGACAAGCCCTAACCTTCACCTCCACACCCCATGGTAAATAAATACTCAAGGGATGTTTTTGTTAGTTAATGTAAGCAGAATCAGAACAAATCCTATGCATATCAAATAACTAGACAATTTCCTCATTTCTACAAATAACCTAGGCAGGAAATGCCTCATTTGGTTAGCTATAGATAGCCTATTAATTGACTCATTAAACAGATTATTTGTAGAGAATGGCAAAATGTTGTGTAAAAAAGGCAAAGAACCCTATTTATGTTGGTAAGACACAATTATTCTTAGACCAGAGTTTTGCCGTGTGACCTACACAACTTTAGGTGAAAATGTTGCTGTTAGCGATGGCATAAAAAGACCATTTGGCCTAGATTGTAAGCTCTACGGGGTAGGGTGCTCTCCTCCTGTGTCACAGTCTGTATTTGTCTGTCATTTGCAACCCCTTTTTAATGTAATATGTTGTAATATGTTGGTACTATATAAATCATGTATATTATTATTATTATTATTATTATTATTAATAATAACATAACAATAATAATAATAATAAACCCAAATATCTAAACAGTTTATATTAGACCTTGAGTATTTAACCAGGAGTACCCAATCCCCTTGAGGGTATGAAGACCAAACAATGGGACGATGGGATGGGATCTGTAAACAATTTTTACATCTACATTGCTGAATCTGATTCTTGCCTGATTTAGGGCTGATATCGGACCAGAATCTGGCTTGTGTACAGCGCCCGTCGTCTATCATTTTGAACAACCGTTCTGGCGGATCAATGAACGATGGATTACGAACGATCCTAAAGGAAGCAAAGGGGGAGAGCGCGCAGAAGGGTGTCGCTCCGTTGTTCTCCCCCTCCCCTCCCCATAGAGCAGAACGATGTTCTATGTACAACACCTATTCATGCATCGTGCAGTAGTTTGCCCATGCAATTATTGCACGTGTGTATGCAGCCTTAGGCTGGGTACATGGACTCCGATGGACTCCGGGGGCTGTACACACGCCAGATTCTCATTCGATATCGGGCTGAGCTGAATATAGGACGAGAACCATTCGATGTGTGAGCGTAGTCTTAAAGAGAAGGGATAGATCAATCTCACCTAAATCTGAACACATGGTGAATCTAGCAGTTTTCTTTTACTAAAATGTATATATGGGTGATGCAGAGATGTACACAAAGCAACATTTAGACATGTGTGTGTTTGTTGTCACACTGGTGGGCCTTCTCATAATCCCCTTCTAATTCAGAAAACGGCCTGCTTGCCACCTATAGCAGTCAATAAACACAAATGAAGTATAGAGATAAGCAAAAAATGGAAAATCCACTCTATCAGAGATTTGGCAGTGTGGAGTATCTGTATGGAAATCTATACACTGACCAGATAAAGTCAAGTCTGTCTAGTCTGACCTGTCTTTTGTAAATTGCTTTAATAATATTATTGGGTTTTATGGGTATGTATGGTTGTCACAAATAGTCTGATAGAGCTAAAGAGCAAAGTTTCATGTTTTTCAGCTTCTAAGAAATGTAATGCCAGCCTTTAGTTTGGTGAATTACTACGTCTACTAAAGAACTTCATAACAATACTTTTCTCAAATAAGTACAGATGTTGAGTTTTAAAATGTCAACTTTTATGACTTATATGACAAACAAAAGTTGCAATTGAGTAAATATTTTTGCTCATTGCAACCTTCCAGCCTGCCCAATGAAGGAATGAAGAAAGAAAGATAAAGGTCATACTACCAAGCAGAGTGTTTTTGGTTTTGGTCAATTGTAGAGTAATAAAGATACAAACTTTACTGTAACATTATACACTGGATACATAATTCGGGTGGCAACAGTGACAATCTTAGAGGGACAAAAAAACTTTTTTTTGTATTAGAATTGTATGACTATAGGTTTCTAAAACCAAAATATTGATTAAATAATGATTAAACACTTAACTAATAATAACTCTTGCTAAATTGGCAATTTATATGGCTGGAAATTACCTTATGTGTCTAGTAAAACATCTGTAGGCTTGTTACAATTCTTTTCCAAGGAAAAGCCAATAACTGCAAGCCTGCAAGAAAAGGTGGCCAAACAGGCCCATTGCCCATGCACCTAATTGTTGCTCATGACACTATCTTATATTTTTCAGATACACAGATATTTTCTCAGTGTTAACTTTTGTTGACGTGACATCAGGGAGTGATTTCAAAACAAGATAATTAACTCAGTTTCCTCTGTTTTAGATAGCTTAGATGTTCATGAAGAATGTTTACATTTAATTTGCATTGATTATTAAAACAAAGGAATGCAGATCAAATGTTAATAGGTTAATCTGTCTTTTTGACATGTATGATTTTGGAGACCATAGAAAAAATACGTTTGCCAATAAAGGTGTGTAACAGGGCCTAAGGATAGGTTTTTAGTGTAATAATAGACATCACATTCTGATTACATTGGTGACTAATAATTGTGTACCTGTATTTCCTAGCATCATGTTATTGGTGTCATTGGGCTTTGAAAGTGCTTCAGTCTCAGCAGAGCACACAAGCAAGGTTGATTGGCTTGTGACCTTACAAGGTCAGTCTGTTTAAAGCGGATCTAAACCAAAAATAAAGAAAATCACACTTATCCACTTGTCGGTCTTACTGCTCATGCACAAGATCATCATTTTTTCCCATCAATGGGCCTGATTTATTAAAGCTCTCCAAGGTTGGAGAGGATACACTTTCAGCAGTGAAACTGGGTGATCCAGCAAACCTGAAATGGATGTGGTCCTGGATTGAAAACATTTGCTAACAAATAGCAAATTACTTTTATGAAATCTGTTCCAGGTTTTCTGGATCTGAAAGTGTATCCTCGCCAGCCTTGGAGAGCTTTAATAAATCAGGCCCAATATATTAAAGTTTTCCTTATGCGCATGCCCCAGAATTGGCATACACAGAAGGAGCACCCAGAGGCATTATGGGATGTGTTATATTCTTATCCCGCCGCTCTTTTGTCTTGATCACTGCAAAGACAGAAGGGGAGGGGATTTACTTTTTTTTTTAAAGGGTGTTGCTTTAGGTCCACTTTAAGTTCCCATAGGATATAGGCATTCCAATTATTGTGTTTGTGCTGTGGGTAGTTTGTTTTTTTAGGACATTGTGTTTACAATTTTTTTTGCATATGGTACTCCTAGATTTAGATTCCAATAAAAATAGTTCATGCATGCAGCTTCAAGTACCTGCAGTTAGCAGTTTTTGTCAGACTGACATCTCAATTACATTGGCAGGTTTACATTCATTGTTCAAATCCAAATTGAGCACTTCTTGTACAATGCAACTGTTCATTTCTTAGAAAGTCATATTGGTAATCTTTTAACATTGGGATGTGTACCAGAGACTACACAAGTAAATGCATTAAAATATAAAATCATACATTGGAGCGTTACAATAACATATACAATATAGATTTCTTAGGACAGTAAACTCATAGCCTGTACTCTGAGGAATTGTGTTAGTTTAAGCTGAAACGATAATGATTTTTCCTTAACAAGCACTATGTAAATATACACCAAGACATTTATAGTGGTTTGCAAATCAATATGTTTATAATTGCAAGTGATTTTTGACTATTAAATGTACATTGCGTTATCAGTCTAATGATTTTAACTGCATTAAAGAAGATTATAGTTAATTGATTAAAAGCACTGGGATACAAAATGCATGTCAGAGTTTTTTTTCTCTGTTTCTGCTGTAGTAACTCAAATATACAAAATAGAATATAATTGCCCTAAAGGTATGTGTGATTTCACCAATGATTTTCCAGAAGCATCCAAACCCTATAAAAATATATACACAAGCAAATATATACTATATACATTATTCTGTGCATGTCATCTTATAAGTGACAAACATTGATTTTATAGAGAATTCACTTTGGGATGAAAATGAGTAAGACTGGGTATAGCTATCACTGTATTACACGGAAATGGCCCAAGTAACAAGATGAACATTGATTCAGCATTATGTTTGATCAATAATGAAGTAGGTAACTGCAGGGCCAAATTAAAATGCAAGCTGGCTTCATGCAGCCAACACTAGGCCAAATGACAAGGCAAAATCACTAGGAATTTATTTGTACTGAAGGTTGCAACTGTTGTTTAGTGGCATCAGTAAATTGGTTGTGGCAGCGAGGCCGTTACTCATCATTTTATTCATTTAAACTGTTCTCATGTGTTAAATTTGCAACAACAAGATTATTCTTTAGTACACTGAGGGCTAATTGTGTTACGTTGCATGGAGAAGTGTCTGGACAATAGGGGGGAGTCCTTTACTAGGAAATATAATTTATTTGAACATATTTATTTCATCACTGCTTTATACAAAGGGTTTTATACAAAGGGTTTTTAATGCAACATTGGCTTTTTACTGCTTTTTAATTTCGAGTAAATCTGACTTGGTTGAGAACATCATCATCAAGAACAACATTGCCGAAGTGCAGGTACTTCTGAGGTGCCTACAAGTCCATGTTTTGGGCTTCAAATCCACCCCTTGGTCACTGTAGATGGGGCACACATAACCAAGTGCCCTTTTAATTGTAGGAACAGATTTCTGATGATTAAAAACAGTGTATCACACAAAACGTGCTATGTTGCTGCAGTGATTGGCAGGCATGGCAAGAGGTGGATTTTCTTTTTAAACATCTTCGAGCATCAGCAGGCAGCAACTTTCATTCACAAAACATCTAGAAGTTCGGAACGTTCATTGAACTGCCATTTATGGTCTGATTCTTTAAAATATTTCTGGTATTCTGAACCTCTGCCTATAAAATTTTCTGAATCTGACCCGGGATGCTGTTCATGTATTTTACTAATTGCCGTGCAGTGTGCTACACAATTAGCAGAACTCTTATTTCAGGTATTTGACTGAAACAACTGAAGACCAAACAATCTTCTTAGCAAGTAGCATTCATTTGAATGAATTCAGCAATATCAGCTTATGCAATCTACCGGTATTAACGGTTGTTCAACTTTAAAGTAAGGTGGTGCTGGTGTACTCTTTACTGCCAGATGCTCTGATTGCAAGTATGACTGGGAGCAGGTCGGTATGTAATCTCAGCATGTGTCGCTGACTGCAGGTCCTGATTTGATGAATGAAGTGTTATTACTAAAGGCCGTCATTACAATAATGGCCTGGGGTGAAAATGCCCACCTGCCTCCAAGTGTTTCCATGCGGTGGATTCTTCTGCATCCTAGGTCCAGCCTATGAATGAGGCCTCAACCTAAAATTAGACTCAGCCCTTTTGGTCCTGTTTCTAAAGAGTGGAAAGCACTAGTAGAAAGGACACCAAACACAGAAATGCTCCTTACTAGGTTACATTTATCTAAAATGGATTCACTGGGTTCAACTACAAATATCTGGTAAATTTTATATATAACCGAGCAATAAACATAAATGAAGCGTCAGTAAATAGGCAAACATTTCAAGGATAGATGCTCCTCCTTTCTCAAGTATTTACTGCTGCTAAGGAATTGATGGGGCTTAGGTGGAATACATTGAAGGGACTAACGCATTGTGTGTAAAGGCTACAATAATCTGAAGGAATTGGAACATCAATACTAATATGTAGTTAGAGGTACAACCTAATGGTGTTCCCTATAGACATTATCCTACTGAGTTCACATATATCATTGTCATGATCAACAGATTGTTGTGAAATATACGTATTGGTGGACACTGCTTTAAAATTACCTGATAACCTAACCATGATGTATGCAGAGATGACCTACTGTTTGATCCCCACAGCAAAACAGTGTGCTACCGGGACCGTCATGCGATGACATATCCATTGGCCATGACAAAACAACCTCTTTGAAGGTGAAGCTGTGAAGTTGCTTCCATCATTGATAATGAAAGGTGCAACATGACATTGGATGAACCTTCTATATAGACTTTGTAAACATGTACAGTTAAAGACAGAAGTGAGAGTCTCTCAAGCTATCAAGAATTAGTCCATCATTGAAACAAATCCACACCAGTTCCCTTACCTTTATAAATTAGGTCAAAAAGAGGTATTTTAGTATATGATTATCATTTTATAATTTGTGTTTTCCATGGAAGGTGGGACTCCTTATGGTCAGTGGCTGCTTTATTATGTACACCTATGTAATCTGGCATTTAAATTTATTTCTAGGGGAACAATATTTTCAAAGATACATTAAAAATATCATTAAACATAATATATATATATATATATATACACACAAATTATACATCAAAATAAATCATTATCACAGTGGGGCTGATTTATTATATCTCTCCATAGAAGATAGACTATCATGGGAGAAACCTGTAATGCATCTGATCAAGGATTGAAAACAATTTACCAACTAATCACAAATAATTTTTAGAAATCCATTACAGATTTGCTGGATCACTCAGGCTCTCCCGCAATAGTCTATCTTCTCCAGTCTTGGAGAGCTTTAATAAATCAGGCCCAATGAATTATTAGAAAGTGCTTCTTAAAGGTCATAAATTCTAAAGCAGAATTCAACATTTTTTTAACTTACAATGTTACTATTTTAGGTGCCTAGGTCAAAGGTGTCAGAACTGTTTCTCTTCCCACAAGTCAATGGATACCAAAATAGCGTGGAGTAGGCTGATGCAGCCTAGAAGAAGGGTCTGTTCTACCTGTGAAAGAGCTATAAATTATTTCACAAGGATCCCATAATAATCATCAAACCAAACTGGAATCATCAGAAAGATATATGTCCTTGGAATTAAGGAAATATTGACATGAATCCACACCATTATCATCTTTAATGTTATAAAACATCCACATCTATGAATGACTAATGCGTGATTCAAGAAGAAGACTAGAGGGGTAATTTATACCAGTCATCAAATTAAACTGGGTGTTGGGGAATAAAGACTAAGAAAGGATTTGATATAATAGTATGTGAATTTTCTACTATGGTAATGACCAGATGGACAGCTTATTCATCAATCATTTATTTGTATGTATCCACAACAACACACTTCTTTATTACAAATTTGAATTTTCTTAAGTCCCAATACAAATATTTTTATTATCACTGCCAAACCTAGCTCAATCCCAAAATGTTTAAAACCATTGTTGAAATCCAATTTCAACTTTCAATACCGATCCAATCCATTCCCATATTTTGGTATAAAAGTAACTAATAAAACACAGAATTGTGTTTAATTTTGGGGTCTATGTACAGCATAAGTGTTTTTTATTTTACTCATTTGTTCTACTTTAGATTTATTAGAAAAAAAGATAAATGCATTTTGGTTTTGAATCCAATGAAAAACATATACATTTTTGGTAAAGGTTGGATGAATCTTGGATAAAAAGATTTATAAATAGACCACTAAGTCATTATGAATGCCTAAATATTTTTTACATTCCTCTTATGTTTTGGCAGTTAAAATAAAAATAGCTAAATCATAAAAACATACAAATATGAATATGAAAAAGCTTGCTATAATCTAATCTAAAATGATAACCAGTCTACTTTTGGTAAAATCTTTTCATTATTGGTTGTTTAGTAAACAAAACTAAACAGAGAATTTTGAAGAGGGATGTCATGTGAATATTATTTTTCTAATTGTACCAATATATTATTATGAAAAAGGATTGTTTCTCATTCCTTACTTTGTGAAAAGCAAATATGTCAAAAGAGGAGTGGAACTTGTAGATTAAGAAGATGTAGAGTAAGAAGATTAAGACCATTTTGATTTTTTTTGCCTTTACTGAATACTGTTGTTGGAAAAAAAACTTGACTGGTTTTAGTTGCCAACTAGTATAAATCAGTGCTTGGACAAGATTTGTATCAAAGTATATTAAAAGTTTAAACACATCTAGCAGAAACAGTCATTCTTAGTCATTCGTTTTATCCCTTCTATTGTTTGTTTAATTATCAACTGACCACCTTTGACCTGCATGTTTTATCTACATATTTGAAACCACATTATTTGGCCAAAGTGACCACTAAATATGCAATTCATAAATACCTCAATTTCAGGAACCAAAGATAGCTGATAAGATAGGTAAATATGTTTCTATTTAAATTAAATATTGAATATTGAATTAAAATACAGAATTAAATTGAAATGTGTCTCTAGGAAAACTTCTTGAAAAAATGTCTTTGAAAGTGTTTTTCATGAGATAAAGGAAATCTCATTTGCTGAAATGGTGACAGGATGGATATCTGACTTCCACATCAACATTGCAATTGAGATGTTGGAAGCTTATGTTGGAGGTATTCAATGGATGTCCCCGTAGCTGGTATTATGAATGACAGATCTCCAAGACACATGTACTGATAATAGAGACAGACTGGATGAGGTCAAAAGTATTCAGTCAAAAACACAGAGGTGTGGATTACTGTGATCCATTGTAAGCACTATTATTTATTATAATAAATATTTTAATTGTATTTAATATTTAATTATTACAGATTTTAAAATGTTCTGCTGTTTGGGAACATTTCCAGGAAATTCAGGCAATTTGCTAAACTGCATTTGTTTTAGGCTAGGTTTTATGTAGGTAAAGTGTTCTCTTACTAAATAATCCCATAGCCATAGTTTACCATAATACCATAGCTACTAAAATATTGATATCTGTTATGTGTGTAGGGTTCAGCAATGCCTTTCCTGCAATGTTACACTAATTATTAGAATGGATGTATGTTCCAGCTTCTTTGTCAGTAAAGCCAGAAAGAAAAAAAGGAATGAAGATAAAATGGCATTGCCTATATTTTGCTAATGGTATAAGGGCAGGAATAGGTAATGACACACTGTATAATATTTGTTAAGTACTATATATAGTTTTATTACTGTTGTAGCTTCTTGGATTTGGTAAGGAGAGATCATTAAATGATACACCGATATGTAACTGTTTTACCAACAAGATATTTAAATATTTAGAATTTTCAGAATTCCTAGCACATAATATCCTTCATGCTATAGTGGACTGTCCAAACTTAAGAACCATATAAGTGGCTAGCAGGAATTTAGCTACTTCTGCAAGTGAGGGCTTTCATCGTAAGAATCAAGTAGTTGTATCTACAGCTTTTGTGGAAAAGGCATATGGAACAGAGTAATATTTATTACAATATTGAAATGTTCAGCAATTCAACTTTAGGAAGCATATACACCTCACCAAAAATTCAAGATGGGGCTTAATTATATTTTTTCTCTATCCAAATCACCAAAGCAGTACATTTTCCAAATGATATCTTAGATTTATATACAAATAAGAATGATTAGATAATCGACTGGTTTTAAGGCAGACCGGTTCAGAACGACATTGTATACCTACTATGTGGAATTGCCTACCTAATGCTTTTGTATACCAATATTTTTCTTTCTTTTATTGCCTGCTAAATATTTTTGTTTTTAAAAATGGCAATGAGGATTCATAGCTACCCAATATCAAACAGGGGAGTTGGTAATGTGGAATAATAGAGTTGTATGTGACGCTAAGGAATGACCTTTGGCTAAATACATATCCTTCAGCAGTTTAACAGACATGAGAAAGAAAGTGTTTAGGCACATCATCACATATCATCAGCATTAATATGCCACTGAAAAATGAAGCTATCCCTATATTAAAAAAATCAATCACAGAATCCAGTGTGACTGATGGGTTTTAGAGCATAGTGCAACAGACAGAGAGGCTTTCAGCAGTGGGTTAGCAAGATCACAGTTCCCATGATGCAGGCCTTTGACTTAGTTTATCTGCCGATTTTTTTCATGGTTAATTTTAAACCTGAGTCATTAATATGGTAGCTATGACATTGATTTCCAAAGGAAATACTCTTTCTTCTGCTACATGACATATAGCTGGGATTTGAAGGGGTGTAAAACCAATTCTAGAAGTACACAATCTGCATGGACAAGACTAGAAAACAGCTGAAGTGATAGTACTTGAATAAAAGAAGTTTAGTCCAAAACTGAAAAAGTTTTAGAATAAAAATACATTAGGTTTATTGCAAATATGATCTAAACTCTCCAACATACAATTCACTTTTTTTGTTAGAGCAGGGGGTCAGCTAAGGCTATGTACACACATCAGATGATTACTGCCTGATACGAATGGTCGGCATCGTCTTGGACCACAATCTGACATGTGTACAGAGATCATCTGACGTCAATCATGGATTCGTCCTGACGAATCTATAAACAACCATGATTTGTGCTGATTGATCCATGAACTACTAAAGGTGAATGACTCCTGTACAAGTCAATAGAGAGGAGTATATAAGCTGCCCAACAAGCCTCCCCACGCTACACAGACCAGAAAGGATCTGTGTACACAACCTTACTCTATTTGGCTGCAAAATGTGGTGACCTATGTTTCATGGGGCTGCCATCTTGCTTTCTGCCAATTTTCTATTACGCTATGAGCTTCCTTTAAGCTCTTCTGGTATAAAAAAAAATGTTTGCTTAATCATACTGTTACCTTGTAATATATCAGCAAACCTGTCAACAAAGAGAACAGTCATCTTTTCAGAACAATTGAAAATGCACAAACAAAAGGTATGTGGAATTGTCTTTTTGAGGGTTGCACTAATATTATTTTATAGATTCTGTTTTCAAAATGTTTCCTATTTTCTGGTGCACTTTATCACGGTGGCACTGGTAAATATGTGTAATATATTATGTTGTTTGTTGTTGGCTGGGACCATCCAATTTCTGCTAGATGTTAACTATGCAGTGTTGATGAGCCAAGCTTGCATGCTGTGTACTGCCCTAAATAGCACACAATGTGCAAAAAAGTATGCAAACAATGCAACTGAATATTATGTTCTATCACGCTAAAGGTATTGTAGTTAAAAGTGGTAAGGCCTTCCATGAAAAAATGGATTTTGCTGGTATACATTAACCCAAACTCTAGCAATCTGGAATGGATTTCCTAAAAGTCACTTGCTATTTGTTAGCAAATGTTTTCAATCTTGGACCAGATTCATTCCATGTTTGCTGGATCTTTCAGCTTCACTGACAACAGTTTATCCTCTCCAGCCTTTAGAAGCTTTCATACATTAGGCCCATAATATTTATTACAAAATATACAATTATATGATTTAATTAGTAATCCCCTTTCTTGTAAAATACTGATTCTGTAAAAAGAGAAATGCAACAGTCAGTTTCAAATTGAAAACATTTATTCTGAGACATATTTCCTAAGGTCTCTTTCAGACAAGTGATCTAAAACTGCATGGTTAGCCACTCCTGGGCACCCCCATATGTGCATGGGAAAAGTTTTTAAAGTCAATCACAGCAGCACAAGGGATTATGAGCCATCTTCAGTCTGCACATCCCCATTCAAGTCAAGAAGATGTCTGCTCAAGGGCTGCAAAAAGTTACACAATGCGTTCTGCAAACAAGCGCAGAGCAACCACATGAAAAAAATAGTTTGCAACTCCAGTAGAACTGTATAGGAGCGTGTTTGAACATTCTGTAAACTGCTGTGTCTGAAATTAGCCTAAGAATAATGCAATTATTCTTAACCCAATACTGTCTTTAATAAATACTCTTCAAGAGTACATGTAAATTATTAAAAAAAGGGGGAGATGCAATTGATACTGTAAGAATCACCAATGCTGATCAGGTACAATTCAAAGTATTTCTAAACCCAATACCAACAATGCAATAAACTGCAGCTTTTAGATCTTTAGATGTGTCTGTTTTAGTTTTCTTTAGTTAGTTGATATAAATTTGCATGTACAAAAATAACATGTTTATTTTATAAAGTTTTCGTGTCCTTGTAACTTCCTGTGACTGAACTGAAATCCAATACAATGTTATCAGCGGTCTTTTTGTAGATACAAAGCAATACCCCCTATGTCAGTGGATGGGGAGAAGTAGAGGTGAAGGTGTTTGTACTGCAGATCACGAGTTGTGGCCTCAGTTTAGTTCTATGGCCTTAAAGTCGAAGGGTAAACGTTTCTGGTGGTTTGTTCTAGTCCCCAGAGAGTAGTATTCCTTGAACGTGCCAAAAAACATGCTGAGCTATCCTAAATCTGAACACTATTGAAGTCAATGAGTGAAAATTCTGCACTACAGCAATCAAATGCAAAATGACATACAAAGACAACCAAATGTCTGGGGAATGTTTTTTTTAATAAAAATTGGGGAAATTCAATTGTGTAGAGTGAAGTAAATTTGGGTTTATGCAGCTGCAGGGCAACATAAACATAAAACCCTTATATTTTTCCTCAAAGACAACACAAAAGTGGTTGTGACAACAACTGGCAATTAGAAATAAACACACTTTTGTTGTTTTGTCTTTTTTTTCCCACAATGATGTAGATTGAACTCAAAAGATTTTTTTTTCAATTTCATTTTTTTTTATCTTTAGCCTGATTAACTATATAATAGTGATACAAAGAGGTTGTGACAATAAGATGAAATAACAGCCAGATGATAGTAGAAAGCAATTCAGTGTAGGTAGCGGGCTGTATAATGTGCACAGCAGCAGTGCCCTTGTGAGCAGGCATGGGATGTAAGGTAACAAATTAAAAGAGGAGAAAAAGAAAAGCAGGGTTTTCGGCACAAAAAGTGTATTTATATATATTTTCATATAACACAGTGATATAAAACAACAAGGGTTCAAAATAGGCCACAATACATTTTTGTGGTCTAAACAGTGTAATTTTGGCCCTAGGGGCACTGAATATAACACAAGGTGTAACAGGTTCAAGTTGGAATACAATGGTTTTTTGTGGTCCACAAGATAACAAAAAGACCCTAGGGGGCACTAGACATGCAGCAACTCGCCAGTCATATAGATTTACTTGCAATACAGATTTATAACCATAAATTTATGTTGCTTGTTGTACCCGACGCGTCTCGCCCTATCTAGCTTCCTCAGAGGTAGTAGTTTGACAACATGTGTTTGACGCTTGTACTAAGTATGTCTAGATCAATAAAAATGTATTTCTTTAGTCACACAATATAAGGTATATACCAATATCTTAGTATTCGACAGTATGAACCATTGTGCTAAATATATCAAAATCCCCTAGATACCATATGGGTCAAAATAATAATGGGCTATATATATAAGCAAACTGATGTTACCATATCTTATTCAATCCATTATTCCGAAATGTATCAATCAGCTAAAGATTCATAAACTATATTCATTATTAATAGAACATGTTAACACTTACATGGTCTTGTAGAGTGGTTAAATATTTTAGGCATGGGATGTAGCTTCTGTAATAAAAAGATTACAAGGATGTCTGGACTAATCCAATTGCCTGGAGAATACATAGTTACAAAGTTAGTTAGGTTAAAAAGAGTCCATCAAGTTTAACCACTAGGGAAATAAACATATCCCAGATAAAAACCCAATAGACATAGTTGATCCAGAGGAAGGGGACGAATCATCCCTGGTTCAATTTGCTCTAACAGGGAAAAAAAACCTTCCTGATCCAGTGAGGCAATCGGATGTTCCCTGGATCAACATTCTGTGTTGTCTTTACTTTAAAACTGTAATACTCAAATAAATTCAGATTTTTAGAAAACCATCCAGCTTTTTTTTTTAAAGAAATCTGTAGTAGTTGCTGAGACTACTTCCTGGGGAATTTTTAATTTCTTTTTCTCCAGACGCAGAGTGCCCTCTTTATATTGACCGAAAGTGAATAATTGAGAAGCAAATGGACCATTTATATATTTTTTGCAGAGTGATCATATCCAACCTTAAACGTCTCTTCTCAAGGGAGAATAGATTCAGTTCAGCTAATCTCTCCTCATAGCTGAGCTCCTCCATTCCTTTTATTAGTTTAGTTGCCCTTTTCTGCACTCTCTCCCATTCCACAATGTCCTTTTTGTGAACTGGTGCCCAAAACTGGACTACATATTCCAGGAGTGGGAGAATACAGGGAGGATAATGTCTCCATCTCTGCAGTCTATTCCTCTTTTAATACAAGAAAGTACTTTACTAGCCTTAGATACCACAGCTTGCATGCTAATATTACATAACAAAATACAAGTGAATTAAACTATTAGCTCAATAGGGCATTCCCCTTTTTAGAGTCCCAGCTGCACTAAAAGAAAGAATATTTTGAAAATGGACTTGTATTTCAATGCAAAACCGTGCAGAATGAGTAAATATAAAGGTTAAAATTGACAATACACACATTGGTTAGCTGCTGGTTGGTTTAGAGATTTCTCTATAAAGCTTACTATGATATACTTACATATTCTGTCAAAATATGTAATGTAAAATAGGACTCTAGATATCTGGACATAATGGCAAGTAAGCACAGTTATACCTTGATATATGTGTGTCTTTCTTTACACTTTAGACAGAAACAGCTTTGATCACAATGATTACCTCCTTTTGTATGTACAAAAAAATTGAAATAACATTAATTACTTCAAATGCATAAGTCAATCATTTCCTGTTAGGGTCTATTGTCCCTTTAAAATTAAGGAATTAAATGTTGAAAATAGTTGGTGACAAAGCAGATTATCTTTAACAGGGACATCCTTACTAACGAACTTCTCTGTTAACTGTATATTTACGTGGCAACTCCACACGTCAGGGTCGATTTTAGGGCTCTTAGGGCTCTTGCCCATGTATATTATTCAGAATGACAAAACAAACAATCTTCCATCACAGGGTTGTTGTTAGCAAATGTCTATAAACAAAAATATACAGTGTCCTGGCTAACATAGACCAGTTGTCCTAGCTGACTTAAAAAACAAACGCTTCTTTTTTTCTCAGGAAGATTACTCTGGTAAACTCACATACTGACCAACAGAGAGTCTGACTCACAGACACTGCTACTTAGTACTTGGTATCAGGTATACCAAATAGGCCTGGGAAAATGTGGGAATCTGCCCCACCTTGGTCTTGTTGATACCCAGTAAAACCAGACACAGCACAAAATACTAACAACTAAGAGAGGAACCTAGAAGTTAGAATATAGGTATCCCTATTTAACTTTTAGTTTCTAAGGAAATAAGCCAATCTTTTTCTCCAACTACACTGTGTTGCCCATGTATCAACCCTGAGGTTGCTGGGAGTGAGTTAACTCCAGTTTGCATGCATTGGAGGTATATCATTTTAGCTTGGCCAAAGATTGGACACTGGGACGAGGAGCAGATAAAGATCATGGCACCAAAACAGTAGGATACTGCGTTTTTGAAAGGAAATTGCCTCTCCCTTCTGCAGTAAAGGACCTGTGTGGTCTTTCTTTTTGTTGTGGTTTTTTAAATTTTGTTCCCCTTTAACAGCTTGTCCCCTTTCTAACTCTTCACAAGTTACTTCACGTTGACAAAGCTTACCTGCCTATGTATCACTTTTTTTTTTAAAAATACTAATGAGACCATTTTTTGAGCCCGTTAATTTATTTTAACGGGGTATAACTGCTCAACTTGATAAGTCAATCTTGATAGTAGCTGCCAGTTACTGAAGTATTTCCCTTTTATCTCCATTAATATGGTCCTCAGGCTGTCTGAGACACGTGAAAACACATATTTTGGAAAGTCTTTGAACAAAATGGGCATTCGTAGACATTACATTATTGACCTGTGGGACAGAAGTCGGAGAAAATCCAGACATTGTACTAGATAAGTTGCTCAAAGTATTATTTGCCTTTGGACCGGGATAACTACTAGGCCCAAAGCATTTTGAAAACGTTGTTTCAACAATGGCAGCCTTTCCTAATATAAGTTTCCTAAAAAGACAAGGTCAACTATACTGGTTTAAATTCTAGATAAAGCAAGAAAGAATTTGTTGAGCTTTAAATGATGAACTTGTCATGTCTAGGAGTTTTTTCTGTTAGGATTTAAATACTGTATCCTTGTGAAAATGTGCCTTCATTTGATGTTCTGCTAGGAGATATGAGTAGAAATCTAATTAATGGGTACATTAGCTGTAATATAACACTGATAAAGAGGCTAACTCCTCCTTACTTGTTATCATTTATGTACTCCTCTCCTATATACATAAAATAAATACACTGCTTATGCTTTGTAAGATTGGATACAATGGGTGCCTAAGATGACTACAATAGCTGTATAGAGGTTCTTAAGTAGTCTTGACATGATTGCCTTTTACTTTCCATGTTACATACAAACATTAGAGTGTGCAGTACTATTTGTACTGAAAAAGGGATTTGGAAAACACAGGTGGTAAATGCAGCAATGGTTTAAAGAGCCTTTTCCCCAATGCTGGAAGTCTGGCAAACAAAATAGGTGAGTTAGAAGCCTTAATGAATGAAGGGTTCTATACCTTAGTTGGTATTGCTAAATCCTAGAGTTGTTCTTCACGTAATTGGGCTGTTAACATTCCTGGTTATACCGTCTTTCGGAAAGACCGTGTAAAATGAAAAGGTGGTGGTGTCTGTCTATATGCAGGAGGTGATCTGAAAGTGAATGTGAAAGAAGACATTGTTGATGGAGCATGTAATGATGTTGAAACATTAGGGGTGGAGTTGCATATGGGTATGCATAGAACATGGTTAAATATTGGAGTATATTGCTATAGGCCACCCAGTGCTAAAGAAGAGATAAAGAATCAACTACTTTCACAGATAGAAAGGGCTGCACAGGTGGTACGGCCACTACAGTGGTAGTGATGAGTCTTTTTAACTGCCCTGACATTGACTGTGGTGATGGCACTACAGGTGCAGCAAAAGGGTAAACATTTATGAGTTTCATACAAGATAATTTTATGGTACAGTTCATAGGAGGTCCAACTAGAAATTATACTCTGCTGGATGTTGTTTAAGTATGCATTTAACAGAAAATCTTGGTAGTAGTGACCATATTATGAATTTAATGTATGTTGTAAACAGGAAGCAAAAACAGATAAGTTGTAAACAGTAAGCTAAAAACATTCAATTTAAACATAAAATTTTCCAATATTAAAAGAGACTCTCAATGACTTGGACTGGAAGGGAATAACATTCTCAAAGATTACAGAACAGAAATGGAAACCTTTCAAGTCTGTTCTACACAAACACACTGCAAAATATATCCAATGGGTAATAAGTTTAAGAGGCAAAAATTAAAACCTTTGTGGCTCACAGCGACATGTTAAAAAAGCCATAAAGAATACAAAAAGAGCAATCAAAAAAATATAAAAATGAAGGATCATCTTCATTATTTGAAATTGTAAAAAATATAGCATAGGATATAAAAAGGAAATCAAACGTGCAAAATTTCAAAACAAAAGACATTGCAAAAGAAAGTAAGGCAAACCCCAAAATATTTTTTTAAAAAATATTATGGCAAAAAGATCAAATCTGAGCATGTAGGCCCCTTAAAGAATGTCTTGGGTTTGGTAACTGGGGATAAAGAAAAGGCAAATTTATTAAACACATTTTTAGTTCTGTGTACACAAAGGAAAATGGTGGAGCTCAGGTCCAAAATAGAAATAGCATTGTCACAGCCTTAAACAAACAAACGGCTCAAAATTGATATGATTTAGAAACATTTGGATAAAATTAAGGTTAATAAAGCTCCAGGACCTGATGGATTACACCCACGTTTCTCAAAGAGCTGAGCTCAATTATTTCAAAGCAATAGTTTCTCATTTGTAGAGACTCTTTATTCATTAGCATGGTACCAATGGATTCGCATAAGGCCAATGTGGTACCTGTCTTTAAAAAGTGAGCAAAGTCTTTACCAAGTAACTACAGACCAGCAAGTTTAACGTCCATAGTTGGAAAGGTCCTAGAGAGTTTAATAAAGAACTACATGGAGGAGTTTCTGCTAGAAAATAATTATAGTAATAATTATAATAAAAAGTGATAGCATGTATTTGAATAAGACTGAAGTTGTCAAACAAATTTATTTTTTTATGAGGAAGTAAGTAAACTGGTAGACAGCGGAGCAGGAGTTGATATCTGGACTTTGCAAAAACATTACACACAGTACCACACAAATGTTTAATATGCAAGACAGAGTTTATCAGTTTAGAAAAATAATTCTGTAAATGGATAGAGAACTGGCCTAAAGACCACATCCAAAGACTAGTAATTAATGAATAATTCTCTGAATGTTCTAAGGTTATTAGTGGTATAACCCAGGGTTACATTTGGGGAATCTCAAAATGGAAAATGGAAAGGGGGTTTCGGTAGGTCATAGACTTAGTAATAGCATGCAATGCCAAGCTGCATTATCTAAAGTTAGCAAAGTACTTTCTTGTATTTAAAGAGGAATAGACTGAAGAGATGGAGACATAATCCTGCCCCTGTACAAAGCATTGGTCAGACCACATCTGGAATATGCAGTCCAGTTTTGGGCACCAGTTCACAAAAAGGACATTGTGGAATTGCAGAGGGAGGGAAGACAAGGGCAACTATACTAATATAGGCAATGGAGGAGCTCAGTTATGAGGAGCTATTAGCTGAACTGAATATATTCTCCCTTGAGAAGAGATGTTTAACGGGGGATATGATCACCCTGTATAAATAAATAAATGGTTATATCTGGAACTCCATATACGATTATTCTCTTTAAAGTCATTACAAAGGACAAGGAATCACTCTTTATTCTCTGGATAAGGAAGGGGTTCTTCACAGTGGGATTTATGAAAATGTGCAAAAGGCTCCCTCAGTAAGTAGTTTTAGGAAGTTCTATAGTTTTCTTTGAGAAAAAGCTGGATGTTTTTCTAGAAACACAGAATATACCTGGATATAACAGTTGTAATACAAAGACAACACAGAGTGTTGATCCAGAGAACATCCGATTGCCTCATGGGTTGAGGAAGGATTTTTTTTTCCCGTTTGGACAAATTGAACCGGGCTTTTTCTTGCCTTATTACATTGTTGCCATCCTCATGGATAAACAGTACAAGGTCCGAATTCCAGAACTCATTCAGCAGAGGACATCCATTTACGTTGTCATTAGGATCTTTCTGCTAGTGGTCACAGCTCTGCAACCCATGGAAGACAAGCAAGAAGCATTCATAAGTATCACCAATAATAGAGTGCCTGGTTTTACAGAGAGGTTTTTTAGGAAGCAGCAGCCAGACCACAATTACACCCACAGACAGCACTTGGCCATCATGATTAATGAGTATGTTAGCTTTAGCTTGGATACCACAACCTCAGAACTAAAGATTCGATTGACTGCTGACTGTCCAAGATGAACACATGGCCAGTGCTTGCAAAACAAGGACAAGAGGGGCCTCCATGCCCTGTTCCAAGAGTCTTATCTGAAGGGGTGTTCTGCTGGGAATGACTGAAAGGTGCCATCTGTCCACATCCAATGATGAGTTTGTGACCTTTAGCAAAATAAACAAGACTTGGATCTTTGATGACTTCCACCTTGCAGATTACATAGATTAGCTTTTGGGTCTTTTTCCATGACAGATCATATGATTCAAAAATTAGGTACAATTATTTTTCTTAAGTTCTAAACCATAAAAAACTCCAAAATTTTGTTACATGGATTTAGGGACCCCAGAGAGCTGTACATTGAAGCATTTAAAGAATTTTCTATGTTGCCCTCCAAGCTGCACTTCAGCCACCTTTGTATTAGGCATTGGAGAGCTTAGTGCTTATACTTGTAGGATGTTTAGAACTTCCTGCAGGCAGGGTCAGTGTTGGACAGGGACTGTAGTGTTAAGGTATAAAGCTGTGTTTTAGAACAGGTATTATCACCAGTGCTTTCTGCTGTCATTTGGCTTGTAGTATACTATACGCAAGTGCAGCACATAATATATTAAGTAATGCTGTTGCATTGCTTTCTGCTATTAATTGGGCCATTATTTCTTTATTTTCTCACTTTTTTCATTGTCCTAACTATTTTGCATCACTGTTGTGAAAAAAGAACACAGCTAAAAATGTAACAGATTTAAAAGGGGACTATCTTCTTTATTGTGTCGTTTGTTGTCAAAAGTATTTTATTCCACTGTTGTGAAAAAAAGAATTAAACACAATGAATTTTGCACAAATTTTTATTTACAGTGTTTGTGCAGTTTTGAGGCTGTACAATTGTGGTTAGAGAAACGTTGCACAAAAATTAATATAGCCCACCAAGCTATTTGGTTGACTTGTCATCTGGTGCTCTATGTACTCGTCAAAGTTTAGAACAATACACCAAACATTTGTTCTCATTTTTTGAATTCAGAATTTTTGAACCAATTAGGCCAAGAAGCCCTAGAACTAAACTGAAGCAAATTTTATCACTAGTAATTACAAAGTTATTACCCAAGTTAAATGTCTATAGTTCTATTGTTAAAATCGTTGTGCTGCAGAATTGGTAAAACGTGTATCTTTTTTAAAATTATTTTCTAAGATAGTGTAATAAATTGTTAGAACCTTGTTAGGTTTGTTTTACAGCTTGTGCCCCACTGGAAAAATTCACCCTCTCTGTTTTTTCTGGTGACCATTGCCAGCAGGACAGAAAATGATAGGATAACCCTAAATTTGAAAGTTTTTTCTTGACATGGAAGAGAGGTAAAAACTGCCAATGGGGACACCTATTCCACTGATACCTGTTTTAAAGAGCATTTTGCATTACTTTGGATAGATTTTCATTTTTTTCTGTCTGTACAGAAAATGAGGGCAAACACTCAAGGACACTTGAGGCAAAGAATAAACCTTTCTGCGCTTTGCCACTATTCCCAATCATTGTGTGATTAAAGCCAAACTGCAATCTATTGTTATGCTCTGCAATTCTATAAATTTGTATAAAACTGGTTCTAGAAACAGAGTGCCAATATTGTAACCTTAAACTAGGTACATACAAATTTAGCAGAAATATGATGCTTGGATTAATTAAGGAAATGCACTGTGCGCAAGCATTGTTTCTTGGTTGCAAATTCCCTTTAAGCTTGTCATCTGTACCCTACGTCGGCCTTCACTCCTTTAGGGAAATAAAAATAAAGGTTGTGAGTTATTATTGTTTTCCTTTCCCAACCTGAAAGGGAAGTTTAAACTAAATACCAATATGGGTCTGACAAGCAGCTCTATATGTAAATTCCTCAATCACTTAGCATTATTTGTGGGTTTAAATGTTTACATTTTGCAAGCTTTTCTGATGACAATGGTAAAATAATAATATGATTAAAGAGTCCCGGCTGTCAAGCATCACTGGAGGGCAAAGTGTTAAATCCTTTCTTAGCTTTCCCCTGCTCCAATCACATCAACCCACTTGAAATCACTCTGAAGTATTGGAAAAAAGAAATAAATAATGATGAGAGCTATTAGCAGGGGTGGACCCCCACAGTCATTAGCCTTACCCACTCTGCACTTTCTGTCTGACTAACTGATTAATGAGGAGAGAGAGAATAAAGCATGCATTAAGGAAATGAAGGCGTATTTCACATAGAGGTCTTGTTTAATTTTTTTTTTTTTTTTTTTAAGGATGCCGTTCATTTTATTGTAGCAAATTATTAGTATTATTAACAATGAAGCATTATACTTGCTGGTCTAATTACCAGTCATAGGCAATGATATATTCACCACTGCAAGCAAATTAAACTAGATTATTGATATTTAACTATTAACTAATTATTATAAATGATATCATTTATATTGTGTGTAATAGGGTGACATAATGTGCATCTGTATTGTTAGCGGCCTCTCCCTGCTACAGGAGCTTTCTTATTAATTGAATTAATATTAATTAAATAATATTACGAGACTGGCTCATTTTCTTGGAGGGTTAATTCCAGCTGAAAGCCACAACAGCTGTAGGAAAAACAGTCAGAGAACCTTCTAATGTAAAATCAATAAAAATTGTGCCCCCTTGTCAGCCATAAGAAGCTGAATACATTTTGTGTAAGGTGGTATAATTTACTTAAAACATCTCTTAACGTCAAGGTAGCCTTTCTCGGGCCTGTGAAATGAGTCATTGGCACAGTGGATTATTTAAAACACCGTGTGTGTCTATAACCATGTATATATACACATTATTATATATTGAAAAACTGTCTACTTTACTCCCCAGCCTCTTATAATCTACGGAGGACGGATGCACAGGGGTTCCCTTGTGGAAATTTAGCAAAGAAAAATCAGTAATGCTGTTAGAATCGAGCAATAAATCCTGAACTTATTTGCAAGCACATTTGATTAAATATTTTGAAAAGAAAACCCTGGGTGATTGATTTGCCCACTGTATTGATCCAGTATTGATCCCTGCTTACCCAGCTGTGGTATATGTTAAACAACACTGCTGTTTTCCAGATGCCTGCTTATGAATTCTACTTTAGAATACTTACTTTGTAAATAAAATAATCCTATCCACTTTACATGTAATGGCTTGGAAAATATTGCATGTGCTTTGACTAGTCATCTATTCTATTTTATTCACTTTTAAAGTAAAGATGACAATAGTATTTGCTATTTATATAGTGCTATGCTAGTTCGGTACAAATTTGCAGACTGACTTATTTACAGAAACTTAGAATTTACCCTGACCATTAAGGGAATTTGATTAACTTTTTAATAGCATAATAATAATAAAAATAACAAATAGTAACAGTAGTAATGAGATTATTAGGAAAAGTCTTACATACTGAAATATTAACAATGATTGTATTTTGTATATACAGTCCACAAAAGGTATTTTTTTTTAACCCTAAACACACAGTCTTTCCCCCATAACCAATACAGAGATGAAACCCTACCATTTTAATTTTCGCTATGACTTGTATGGTAAGAAAAGTAATCACCACATTAAGACATAGCGAGCTCTGTCTTCTGTGTATGAAGTCACCAAACAGGAAATTTAAACTGTTTCATAAAAGATTGAGTAATGTTTTCAAAAGGTATATAGCAATTTGTTTAACCTACATATAACAATGCACAATGCACATTCATCAAGCAGGCTGAGCAGCTTTGTTTATTAGAATATATTTTTTTTCATTTCAACACTATCAATACAGCATACATCAAATAACCGATTAGCCCCTTTGTGTATTGTTTTCATTGTTAACCTCTTAACTGCCTAGGGGAACTATGGTCTTTCGAAACAAAATGCTCCTATCCCTGGCAGCAGTAGCCTAAGAGGACCAGTCAGTAATGGGTTTTTGCCAAGGCCTTCCGTCTCTCTCTTCTATTTACAGAATAAAAGCCACGATAAACTCAGTGGCTTCAGGGATTCAGATTCCTATCAAGGTTTTATCAATCCTATTTTAGCACCGCATTGATCCTTACTGAGAATCTAATCTAAACTATGAAGACCAAATAACAACTTCATTACCTGCGCGGTTCTGATTGGAGATCCCTAATGCCAAGATTAGTGGCAGTCAGCCTAACCTGCCACCATTGATTTGCTCTGTGAAATCACTTGTTAAAAAAAAGAAAAATCATGTTTGCTTGGTAATTGAACAATTTTATTTTTTTTTCCCTTCTTTTTCACGATGCACTCTTCAAAGCATTGATTAAATGCCTGCACCTCAGGAAACATGCTCACATTTTTATTTTTATTTCAAATCTGTAGCTTTGAAAAATGCTGCCCGTTGTGGGCTAGGAATGATGGTTTCACAGCTAGTTAGCCGTAAGTAAAAGATACATTGAGCCTATCCTGCAAGAATAGACAGCTCATTTATATAGTTTTTCAGTACAGATTACCCAGGTTAAATAAATGAAACATACTCTTATGCTCAGCCATCACAAAAAGGCAGAGAAATGGATGAACCCATTTTGCTTAATGCATACATGAATGTTACACCAGTTCCCCCCATGGTAAGGTGAGAGGTTAATGAAATGCTCATTTCACTGAGCCATATTGTTTTGTTTTCCTGCAAAGTTCTGATAAGTAGCTAACCAACCAAGCTTGTAATTACAATCTTACAGAAACCAGGCAGATCTGTATATAAATCTCACCATCCAATTACAAGATGTAATAATTTTGCACTCAAGCTGGTAATGAGGTCTAATACGCGAGCATTTGATAATCCCTACTGGATGCTGCCTTGATCAGATGTTGGCTTTGTAATTAGACTGGCAGAAAATCATTATTTCATGTTCAAATAGAAAATGAGGTTGGTGGGAAGTTAATTTCTCTACGCTCTGTGAAGCGTAGACAAGAATTTAATGATTTAATTACAATTGTAAGCTCTTTGCATGAGACTTAAATTGAGCTAAGGTTTTTTCACACTGTGTCATGTTAGTAAGTGGCCGTATGAAAGCTTTTGACATTGCTTTGTAATGACAGGGCTGCCCAGTGTTTTGATTTGACAAAAAAAAAAAAAAAATAACACAACCTGTCTTGTCTGTGCTTTGCAGGTACTGAGAAAACATTCACAGTGAGAAAGACATATGACCTGACTGCTTACATAATAATATCTGTTATGTATTCCTGGGGATAATTTATGGCTGCTTCATATTTCATAATTTGGTTATTTAGCTTTTTTCCTAATTCACAAAGGTTTGAATTTATAATCCTACACTAAGCTGTAATACATTTATATGTCATATTAATTTAGTATATTAAATTATTCCCATACATCTCTCTGCTTCTACTAGGTCCATAAACATGAATGGTGTAATGTTTTTATAGATTAAGGAACAACTATGACGCAGTTTTAGTTTGAAAGCGCACCTAAAAGCAATTTTGATGTATACAAGCTTGCTGTTCAATATTTTTACAGTGGTACTTCAAATGTAGATTTTTAGATTTTCCCTCCAGCTGCTGTCAGTAGGGCTGACAAGTACAATAAGGATCATTATTGAAGGACTCCTCAGGTAAAAAGATAAATAAGTGAATGAGACACTGAATCCTTTCCAATTAGTATATGTAGATTGACAAATTTACACTGGAAGAGAATTAAAGAAGCACAATCACTGTGCAGCACTACTAAGGAATCTGCATACTAAGTCAATCTGCATATACAATATAAAAATATGTCTGCCTCATGTACTTTAGTGTTTGAATTGGAAAGGGGTACAACAAAATATTAATATGTTTTTTACACAAAATTACCATTTATTTGGTGGAGTTTGGTTTTAGTTTTACATAGCTGTTCCTCTGTTTTAAAGTGTCTACAAAATAAATTGCACTTTTGCAAACAGATTTTTCATATTTAGATTCTAGTCAATAATAAATGACCATTTGAGTTTGAGCAGTTGCTATGGAGTAACTTTATATTTTTAGACATTTTTATGTGAAATATCTACGGGTGGTTGATATTGGCACCTGGGGCCAAAAATATCAATCTGTTTTACCTCTGGCAGAAGCAGTTTTCTTTCAGTCACACTCTATTTTCGCTTATGAAGGCCCAGTCTTTAAATATAATAAATACAGTCACGTAACAGTCAAAAACAATAGCTTTCTTCAGTAAATTAATTTACAAAAAACATATAGGCGGCTTACATCAGCTGGCAGAGTCCTCAGAGTCCATGGAACAGTCCAATAAAGTAAAGTCTTTAGCAAGGTCCTGTAGTCAAAAAATTAAATCAAAACAAGCTCAGCATCAACAGCTATTGCAAAAACATGACCACGGTGCATCTTAGCTTTAGCTTCAGTCTCAAACACAGGCTTAGTTGCACCCTACTTGCTGCAATTTCCACTTCCCCTGCCTGACAGCACACCTGTGCAATGCTATACCTGCAGTCTACTGTAGACAGACCAAGGGGTGCACCCAGGATGGAATGGGAAGGCCCACTCAGTACCTTACTTCCCATTCCAGTAATAAGGCTGGGTATTGGGCATGAAGTACTTGATGCAATATTTCCTGTTATTTTTCGTACAAATACTACACTATGTCGAATCAGTCTGGATCAGCTTATAAATGACACCTATGCAGTTGTGTGCAGGACATAGGGATCCACAAAGCCTAGGGTTTACAAAATAAAACCAAAAATAAAATAAAGCCCAATTCTGTTCCATTTTTGTTTTGGTTAGACTTGGGAAGAGTAAATATTTTTCTCAAGCCTGGTGGAGATTTCACCTCAGTCCCTGGACCAAAAATGAGGGGAGATGTCTCTGCAAAAGGTAGACACAGACACTAGGAAAATCCATTAAATGGCATTGAATTTTGGGCAAGTCTGGATCTGTGGAGCATATTGCTTTGGCTAGGCAGCTCATGTACACATAGGGCCCTCACAGAGATATTGAATATGCCACGTCAACTGTCATGGAGTCCTCCAATGTGTCAGAATATGTGTTGAATTGAACAGCAGACATTAAAATTTTCAGGAAAAAAAATTGTCAGGGTTTAGCAGATATACAGGTAGCTATAAAGAATATAAAGATTGATAGTGCTCCTAAGGAGACACATTATCATTAATATAGATAAAATATTTTCCAGGTCAGAGCTCTAAATGTTCTTCTAACAATAAATCATTAAACATAAAAAAATGATAAATTCCACACTGATAAGATTTAGCTGTGTCAATGATCACGAATACTTCATAGGCATTGCTTGCAACATTATGGAGCTCTTGTGAGTTATTGTGGTAGCCATGTTTGTGAAAAAAAGACTAATCGTAATAATGGAATCTGTATGCCATTGAATGATTGTGTTGCAGGCTTCTTATATACTACTTGCGTGTAGAACCTCTGAGCACCATAACACACACATATATATATATATATATATATATATATATATATATATATATATATTGTAGTATATAGTAGTCTTGCCAAACTAATACCTTAAAAATTATTGTTACATAGTGTGAATACTATACCAAGTCAGCGAAAATACACCAACCATTTGACCAACACTTTTTGCTCTATAATAAAAAAATCTATGTGTATACAGGTTCTTTAGTATTAGTTTAGTTCTTTAGTATTCCTTTTAGTACAGGTTTTAAACATTTAACGGTTGATGATTAGCTGAGGTACCTAAGACGATCACTGTTCATAAATTATAGTTAAAACAAGCTAAAAGGTAAAAAAAGGTAGCACAGTTATTGAAGCTGTGAGCCCAAAGCTGCAAACCTGCCTAGGGCCTAGACTGATATTAATTAAGTTGTATTTCTACTAATCCTGATGATAGGTAATGAACATCAAAGAAATTTCCATTGGCTAATTGTTCTCAATTGTAATTTAAAGGCAAAGATATTCTGTTCTTCTATTCTAGTCTTTTTCTAAAGGTTGCTTGTAACACCACACCATAGGTTTTGCAAAGCTCCCCGGAGTAGGTGGATTCTGGTCATCCGGGGCAAGAGAAGACAATGGATCTGTGGTTTGAAGGTAAATGTCTGCGTATGATTTGGATACGTTTCATTTCAGTCTCTCTGATTGTTAGATGGCTCATCAGTTAAGATGCACAAAATGTCACTCAACATAAGAGTGTTTTTTTTCCTCTATTTAGCATTTTCATTTGTCTACAACTGTGCCATTGCTGCCCCCTTTATTATGCCATATAGCTTAAAGATAAATATGTCTAAGACTGGACAGCAGAAGAGCAGTCTGTAAGCTGCGATTATCAGGCATTTTATTCATGTATATTTAGAAGATGGTAATGAGGGGGTTTTGCATTGTTGCATGAAAACAGTCAATTCCCAGTAGAATTGATAGAAATGGATAACTAAGTGTCCAGCGACAGCTGTGCTTAGAAATGATATTCCCACTTAGCATTACATTCTGCTTCACAGTAACCAGTGATTTGATAAGGTGAACTTCTGCCACACTTTTTAGACACCCCCGGTTTTTTCAAGCAGCATTTATACTGCCAATTGCACTGCTCAATATACTGTAACACTATTGTATTTTTAAAATGACAGTTAATATGGTTAATATTAAAAAAAATATATAAAATATTCCATTTACAAAGATAATAAAGAAATATTTATTGCAGCTTTTGTGTATTGTATGATAAATGTTTAGCAAAAATCCACTAAAACTGCTTATTGCATGCACAAAACAAGTTTCTTTGTCCTCAGAGATCAGTAATACTGGTTGGCTATATTATAATAAATAAAAGTATTTTCCATTTATAATCAGAATTGATGGTGACACTGATTCATGTCTATATTTAAAGTTAGATAACAGAACTCTCTCCTTTCATGCCATGATTTATTTTAATATTTGCTTTACTTACCACTAATGCATTTGGAATTATAGAAAATTGTCTCTGATATATGGCCATGTTTTTTATGTCTTTTTGAGATGGTATGCTATAGCATATTCAATATGAATTTTTAAGCCTCTGATTTAAGCAATCACTTGGACCACAAAGCATGTTTTCATACACGTGATATTAAAGAATGTGGTTTAAACCATATGTAGAAATTTTCTCAAACTAACGTTGCTGTTTTATTCTGTGGATTTTGGTGTGAATCATTGTTTAGAAAAGTAACCTATCTGCCAGTATGAGTATGTAGTGCTGACTCAAATCAAGGCCCATTTCCACTAAAAGCAGCAATGCAAAAATATAATTCTGCTTGGGTTTCTCCAAAGACACACTGGGCCTTATTTACCATTGCACATGCATTATTATTATTATTATTAATAATAAACAGGGTTTATATAGCGCCAACATATTACGCAGCGCTGTACATTAAATAGGGATTGCATTGCAATTCATTGATTGTTTAAAGACATCCAGATTATATGCAAAGTTCTCAAATTGGTGGACATAGTTCACAGGATAAATACACTCAAATCTCAATATACATAATTGTCTCCAACTTCCAAATGTAGACTTGTTAGGCAGTTTTTCTATGTGTTAAAAAATTGTAATAATTGTGTACCATTGATGTTTGGAAGACATTTTTCCCAGGTTCTCCAATAATTGGCTTGCTATAGATTACCACTTAATTTCTACACATATGGATGGAAAAGTAGAATGTAGTAGCTATTGATTCCTAATGATAGCACTATGCTACAAACCTGTGCAATTGATCAATTAAATATTAATTCATGCAGTGGTAATTAATTACAGACACATGCACAGCACAGTAGGTGTTTTTTTGGGGAACTCTTGGCATAGTTTGTTGTCATAGTGCATGCATCTACAATCAGAAAGATGTTGCAAGTTGTTTGCCCACAGTAGTAACCATGGACATATTTGGCATAAGCAGAAGACAGCATTTTAGGAAAAGAATCCTAAACCAACTTTGCAGTCATTGAGTTAACAATAGATGAGAATAGATGTGCACGATGAGAATGTGAGGCCATTTATCCAATAGTTGAAGTGGAAATGACCCAAAGCACACTAGTAAATCTAACAAGAAATGGTAAAAAAAAAATAGAGGGTGATTGACTGGCCTAGCCACAGCCCTGATTTAAGGTTATTTTTTTAGGTTATTTAAGGACTTACACTAATAGCAGCAGTCAGATAGCTCAGTTTGGAGTCCATTTTGGCTCAAATTGTTATTTTTGCAACCTCTGCTTGCAACTCTAAATTGGAGCAATCCTGACATTGACAGGGAAATTAGGACATTGGATATATATATATATATATATATATATATATATATGTTATTGTGTTTTGTGTTTCTACCCATGTTCATACAAATCATTTGAGTATGTCTTAAAAAATCAAAAGAGACCTACATTGAGTCTAGAACCAGAGATTTTCTCCACCTTCCTGTGCCTACCAACCAACCCCATGTAAACTGCTGCTCTATATAAAGGAATAATTATTGGTGATTCCTGGATCATGAAAATTTGAAATTTATCCATGAAGATCCATTTTCGATCAGTAGAGTATCACACAATTTAATATTCGTGACAGCTCAGCTAAGATTCTCTAACGCTCCAGCTGCCTGAAGAATGGCAAATTATTGTATATGCACTTAAGTCAATAGAATAATTTGCAATTCACAGATATTACTATTTTTCAAAGTAATGTGTGCATCAATAAAAATTACAGTAATAAATGATTCTGATCTTTATGGACTATATAAGTCTTACAAGGGTTTTATCTTAATTTATGGTAGCAGATACTGTTAAATTTGATCTATGCATCCAGAATTGGTGCCATAGCAAGAGAATACCATATGTTGTAAAAATATTACTATTACAATGTGATTTACATGTTATAGGCACTAAACTTAACAAATTCCCATTGCTATCCCAAATTAACAAAAAAGGCTTTGGTAGAAAACTAGTTAGAACTGGATAAGTACAATTCTACAGTCCTCTAATTTTAAGACACTGGGCCTGATTTATTTTAGCTCTCCAAGTTTTCAAAAGATATACTAGCACGGCTGAACCTGGGTGAGAATTCTCAGAATGGATTCCTTAAAAATAAATTGCTATCAGTTTGCAGTTTATTTTGCAATTCTTCACCAGGTCTATTGCAGGTTTACTGGATCACTCAGGCTCTCCCATGATAGTCTATCTCCTTCAGTCTTGAAGAGCTTTAAAAATATCAGGCCCTGTATAGGAAAGAAAACAAGTATAACAGCTATAGGCAGTTTTGGTGGATTTAACTTGTACTGACACAAGTGTTGTTATCATATTAGTTAGGATAGCTTATGATGGGAAATCTCTCAAACACACATTTTAGTGAGGAATGTGTTTTGGTACCTATACTAAAAAAGCTCCCCCAATGTTTTTATATGGTCATCACAAGGACAAAAAAAGGGTAGAAACAATTGTCAATGGCGACAAAGGAAAAAACTATAAATCTGACATACTGTATCTAAATCTGATATCTAAATATAAAAAAACAAAATACTATATATAACTATCTATCTATCTATCTATCTATCTATCTATCTATCTATCTATCTATCTATTTATGTCTGTCTATCTATCTATCTACTTATCTATCTATATATATATATATATATATATAGATTTATATATAGTATTTTGGTCAAAAAGTGGCACCATAAAAAGTTCATCCATTTTATCTCATTTTTAATTTCATAATCTTTTCTACTGCCAGACTGAAAAGTATTTAGGCCAATTTCCATTTCAAAATAAAAACAGCTTGAGTACAATACTTACCTCCTGCTGTTCCCTGTCCACTGTAGACCCACTAGTGTCATCCAGCACCAGCCCTCTTCTGGTTTGAATAATAACTTTGCAATCTACTGTTAGATTGCGATTCACATGTTGGGCACCCCTGTTCTAGCACTATAGCAATATTGACTGGTACTTTGTGCTCTCTCCTTACACTGTGTTGTACAGGGACAAATAACGGCTGGTATCAAGTAGAAGTAAAGTACTTGCCCCACTTGCATTGAAACAATACAAATAAAATGTATTAGGAAACTCGAAGCTGAATTAATGTGTGCCTTTTATATATGCCTGGAGTGTGCCTTTTATATACGCCTGGAGTGTAACTTTTATTCATTAGCCCTTATCCTAGTCACATTAGCCCATGCAGTCTTCTGATGAATTCTTCCCAACACAACAGATTTAATAAATAGATAGAAGTTGTTCACTTTAAAGCATGTTGAATTTGAAATGAATCATAGTAAGCAAAGAGAAAATATGTTTACTCTTAAAACTTAAATTGAGTGCAAGGGAAAATAAATATGTTTTTGCTGTCACATGTTTACATGATTCAAGTGAACACAGCTTCATCCTATTTAATGAGCTTGGCAAACAGACTGTGGAAGGCCTAAGTTCCTTTAGTAAATTAACCCCAATGATTTCTTTTTGAATTATACTGGGCATTTATAAGTAAAATTGTGTGGGCTGCAGATGGTGATATTCATATTCATGGGAGAACCTGGGTGATCAAGCAAATCTGGAATGGATTTCCTAAAATAATTTCTAATTTTTTGGCAAATGTTGTCAGGCAAATAATTTCAATTGTATTCATAATAAAACTGATAAAAACGACATTTAACGTCCAAGAGCCTTCAGGGATGCCTGACGTAGGTATCTCAGAAAAGCTCTGCGCTCCCATTCATTCTCGACCACCTAGGCTATCGAGAATTAGGGGGCAGTGATGCACCCTTTTATGTGAAGTGAAAATTCTAAGTATAGGTACGCTTGAAGTCATCCAGACATTTATATTGATAGTTTGTTACATGTCTTTAAATAGCTAGTCACACAGGTTTGTTAGTACTATTTATATACTTATTACAAACTGTTTTATTTGATTGAGGCCTGAGCCTTTAAATGCCCCAAGTCATTCTTTAAATTTGTTTTAAATAGTTCTTTATTACGTATAGCTGTGTCTAAGTAGATATGGACTTACTCTACTTCTTCACTAAGACAACCTAAATGACTGGGCTCCAACTTGACTAACATGCAAAAATGCAATACATTTTACAAAATGAATTTTTTGTTTTATTTTACTACTATGAAATTGGAAATAAAAGAAAAAACATACTAAATCAAGATATTTTGTGGATGAGCAAGTGAGATAATGATAATTATACTCACCTATTGCACATCAGTACAGTAATGCTCCAAAGTCATGTAAACACGAATACTCCAATAACATTCTAATTAATTCCAAGCATTCACTTCATTTTATTTTAGTTTTAGTGGTTTATGAAACAAATCAATACTTGGAAAGGAAAACATGACATTTAGATGCACCACAGAGAGCAAACTAATAAGATAGGTGTTATTTATCAGCAGCTCTCTACAATTCCACTTCTACAGTAATAAAAGGAGTGTCTGTGCAATAGCTTAGCTTTTAGGTGCTAAATTCAGTGTCGCATGGGTTAATTTTTGGCAGGGTTTGTGCTTGTACACAAAGCAAGTTTTGCTGATGTGTGTATGCTGTCAGCTCACAGACAGGCTAAATTAGTAGAATAAACACAACAGCTCTGAAAGTTAGCCTGTTGCATGCAAATCTGTCAATTTCTCAGATCCCATTGTTTTGTAAAATGCATGGTTTATTTATGACCTGTTGAGAGGAATTCTCCTTGTTGAATATATCACTATGGTTTTTTTACTAGGTATCTGCACCTAAATCTGGTCATAAGATGCAGTGAGATTATACTGATGCTAGATCACATTCTCTGAATTCTGTTTTTTTCTCCTGCATTTTTAAACACAACATTTCTAGAAAGAACAAAGATTGGATTTTCAGAAATCGTGTATTTTGCAAAATCTTTGTAATGGCATAATATTAAAAAGCTCAAAAACTAGTATATATATATATATGAATTGTTGTTGATTTACTGAAGAAACTCATGTTCACTTTGCATGGGAATTTAACTTTAACTAATTTAGCTTAATATATGTGGTGTAAATTCAAATAATACTCAATCACATGCAAAGAGAATGAAAAAAAAAAAAAAAACAGGATTTTTGCTTGCACGCAATTAAATGATTGAACTCAGAGTTTCACCTCATTTACCAAGAGAAAATTCCCTTGCAAAGTTAAAATTCACTTTACTAAGTAAACAACCTACACTCCATTAGTAAATCAACCACATTATGTTTATGGATTGCTAAAAGTGATAGGATATGGCTTTCAAATTTCATGTATACTTTTTAAATTGTAGTTTTTTTTATAAAGAAGGACTCTTTATAAAGCTAGAACAAACAGATCTGCAATAAACGTATATTTCATAAGTTTGACTGTGTGTTATAACCTTTGTTTTAGTTTATATATAATGTAAAAAATCCATTTACAAGACCTGCATTAGCAAGAGCTGTTACAAAGAACACAGAACCACGTGTTCTCTAGACAGTTTTGGAAGAACAAGCTTACCTTTATTATTCTTCCTACCTGTAACATATTTGCTTTCAATTATATTTAATTATGTATGATTTTGGGTGTGCCCCTGTAACCACAGATATTAGAAATGTGCTCCTCATTTGCAGGTTCTGTAAACCACACTTAAATGCTGATATGTAAAAGAAATTAAGTCTATGTTCACACTACTACATTCTTTATGCAATGCATTAGGAATTCTTATCTTTGATTAATAAAGAAGGTGTGTCACACAAAGGTGTAACAAGCAAAATATTTTAACATCTTACACTAAACTCTCAGCTACCAATAAACACATTTCCTTTCTGTAATAAAAGGTTATTAACCACTGCCTCTCCCACCAGCGCAATCATCTGATCGCATATGATCTTCTTATTATCAAGGCTAGCAATGTGAATAAGGTCATATGGGTGGGTGGGATGTCATTTGACAGTTGGAATAGGGCAGCAGAATGTATAATCTGACACTGGCTTTACTATTATATAAAAAATGTATTTTAATTTTTCATTTCATGTTTTTTTTAAAGTTTTTCTTTATTTAGCATTTTCTAAAAAAAAAAAATACATAGGAAACAAAACAAACCTAATTAAATAATAAGAGAAAACATCCCCCCTGACAGTGGAACATAATACAGACAGACCACCCAGAAATAATTATAAACTGTATAACGGAATAAAACGCGGCCGCAAGGAGTGTCAAGATAACAAGTATGACAACTAATAATAACCCTCTCTACATTCCAATCACACCTTATAATCAACCCATAACAGAGTGGGGAGTTTCAAAAATATTAAGGGTAATCATTAGACCATTCGGAAATTCAGTAGGATACAATATTTATTGAGTTCATCAAACTTGCCTACACTTTTTCAAGTGTGGTGGATTGTCCCCTACTAGTATAGGTAGCCTTATAAAAATGCAGTGTTGAATTAATTAGGACATTTCAGTCTGCCATGGTAGGCAGACAGGACCCCTACCATTTCTGAATTATATGCTTCCTAGTATAATAAAAAAGGAGGTTCAGTTGCCACAGTTGCCAAATTGCCATAGTTGGTTCATGGCTTTCTACCAAATCCAACAAATAGGCATGGTAAGTGAAGGACATATAAAGGTGAGTTGGGAGACTAAGCCTATAACTTCATACTACAAAGACTTAATTGAAGGAAAAGTCCAAAAAATATGAAGGAAACCAACTTGAGAAACAGCAACAACAGGAGAATACACTAGACATACAAATCCTAGCAAGCGTATCCAATGTAAAATAGAATGTATGAATAAACTTGTAATAGATAAGCCGATCCCATAATTGTAAAACTGAAAGGTAAATGCCAAAGGTTCTCACAATCATCTCCATTTACCTTTAGGAAATCACTGTCCTGGAAAGTTGTTAAAGACTTAAAAAAAAGTTGAGAAAAGAATCTGTATATCTTGGAAAGCACTTTACTGAAGGAAGTAACAAAGAAGTAGGAGATAAATGAGTATCTAAGAGAAATATTAGAGATCTGGATACATATGGATTAGATATAAGGTTTCCCATGGAGGGGAATAAAACATAAATATCACCTACAAAATAAAATATCACCTACAGATAGGGTTTTTTTCTCTATCTATTTTCTTAACTGGAGCTTAACTTGAAGTGAATGACTGAAGCTATGGGATGCACCATCATAACAAATAGGTCCGGAGAAAGGAGACAATCCTGTCTTTTTTGGGTGGGAAATGAAGCACCCAAACAATGATTTATATAAAATAAATCATCACATTTCAGAAAAATAAGATCAAATCCTATTTGCTGAAGCAGTATTCTCATATAGATTTAATCTACATAATCCGAAGTATCATCCCAGCCCATGAAGTAATTAACCCAATTTGGTCCAAGTAATTAACCACATTTAGTCCATATCCATCAGAGAGTGAAATACTTTGGAAAAACTTTAGTAAGTTCCATGTTATAGGTCCTATATGAAAAGCAGTTGGCTTATATGAAGAAAAGCAGAGTAGATTTTTATTTCGTTTAGGGATTAAAAGTATATACGCCTCATACCAAGAATCAAGGAGGGTATCATGATCCAAGCAATGTTTGGACCAAGTTAATAATCCCTGGGCAAAAGTCTCAGCATACATTTTACACCACTTACCACAATTCTATCTAGTTACAGGGTTTTTTATTTGGAAACAGGGCAATAGTAGCACTTAATTCCTCCACAAAAAACTTCTTATCTAGATATACAGCATAGTTGCTTTGTAGGGACCTCTAAGGCTAGGTACACACGTGCAAATTGTTCTTGTCCGATAATCGGCCGATAATCTTACATGTGTACAGCGCTAGTCATCCATTGTCTGAACGACCATCCTGGCAGATCCACGGACGATGTATGATCCTAATAGAAGTGAAGGGGGAGAGAGCGCAGCAGGGTTCCGCTCCCTCGTTCTCCCCCTCCCCTCTCCATAGAGCAGAACTGTGCTGTATGTACAGCACTCGTTCATGCATCGTGCAGTCTTTAGTTGTTGGAAAGGATTGTGAAAGATCCTTTCCAACGACAATGATTGCCCGTGTGTACCTACCCTAAGGGACATCCGCCAAAAAGTCTTGAAGATAGGCTAGTTACAATGGTGGTATAGGAGAGTATATAAAAATCAACAAACAACCACCCAATATCTGCAAGAGCTGTGAGAAGAATGCCAGTGGCAAAATATATGCACAGGATCCATTACAATTCTTATGCACTTTTTAAAAATCCTTCTTCATCTGCTTTTTAACCCAGGTTACTATACTGCAAGTTTAACTTCTTTCTAAATTGTAACAAAGCCCGCAGTGAATCTCCAGACTGCTCCTTAGCATATCAGGCTGCAGAAAGGTGCTCCTGCCTAATTAGGTCAGTGAAGCAAATGTGTTTCTACCTCTTAGCCACCCCACAGGCTGAAATGTTACTGCCTTAAATGTGTCCAAAGTAGTTGATTCAATGTCTGGGTTAAATTTTTAATGACCCTGCAAGACCAGAGACACAATGGCAACTGTACTGGGCTCCCCAATCTATCCTGGGGCCAGCCTCCACAAAAATACACCAGAAACAAAGAACAAATCTAAAGTCAGCATAGTGGGGTATGCTCCAAAAGACCTCCTGCCAAAAAGACAAATCAATGAGCAAAGTTAGAGCTTCGCTAGTAAGAAAAGCCAGGTCAATACATGAGGAATAGCCAAATGCTGGAGTGAGATAAGGGTACTGCCTTATATAAGGATGATTGAATTGCCATAACTCGGTCAACCCTCTAGTATTAAACTTGTGGACAATGACCATACATGTTGGCTCTATTTACAAAAGGGGTTTACAAAATAGTCTAATATGCCATTAAAATCACAGAGCATGATAGCAACCACTGGCATATGAGGAGACAACCTTTCCAGTATAGTATCAAAAAGAAGACCTGAAAAGGCTGAGGAATATAAACATTTATCAGAAACAAGACCTGGGTAAATAGTAAAAATTATGAAATCATGAATCTACCTTCAGGATCAAGCATAACCATTTGCACATTTCATTGCAGTATGAAGTCAGTGAGCCTTGTAACATAACAAAAGAAAGTTACAGGTAATGCACTTTGGATTCAAGGCCTTCAAGAAATGAATTCTGTTTTCCATCAAATGAGTTGCAGAAATACTATATGTGGTTGCTGAAGTGAAAAATAAGGGTCTGTATAAATTAATTTAGGCCCCGAACAAAATATAACACAACAAATCCCCAAGAGTCCAAATAACCCAGATAAAAAAACAAACCCTGATACTCTGACAACTAGAGGGTCTAAAAATGACAAAAAGAACTCTCCTTAGCATAAAAACCAAACCAAGTAGCAAGTGCTTAAAAAACACTGTTCAATAAGAGCAGGTGAAGATCCTAACGGTTTCGTCAGCCATGAAAAAATTATAGGAAAACTGTAAATGAATGTAGGATCAGTAACCATCCTACCACATGTCAGAGAGCAACTTATTAACACAATGTTTATGTGAAATTAGCGGGAGATAGCCAAGAGCTACAAACAGTACCATGTCCAGAGAAAAAAAATTCAGACTTAAAGGATGACCACAACAGAACCTCAGGACAGAATATACAGCAATCCAGAGGCATCTGATGGCAAATCAAAGAACTTCATACATAGTTACATAGTTAGGAAAAGCACATACTAGAAAACCTGCATATTCTAGATAAAGACCAATACATAATATTGATCCAGAGGAAAAAGAAAAATTCCTTCTTTATAAGGCAATCGGAAATTCCTGGAACCATAATATCTGTTGTCATTCCTTAAAATGTAATACCCCCTTATAATCTGTGCATCTAAAACTGCATTCAGTCTTTTCTTAAATCGATTTTTTGAATGTGCTAAAACTACTGGCTGAGGGAGTCTATTCCACATTTTCACAGACCTTACTGTAAAGAATCCCTTCTGTATGTGTGGATTAAACTCCTTTCCTCCAGACCCAAAAGGGTCCTTTGCCATAACCTTTAAATGAATAAGCGCCAAAAGTGACCACCATTTTCTGCAATTCAAATGCAAAGTCAGCACAAATATGTACTGTAGTATTCCTATATTACAGAGGGTTCTTCTTTACAGCTTCTGAAAGTAATAAATATTGGACTCTGTAATTAGGGAAAACCTGTCATCCAATCAAAGGATCCCTAATCTGATATTTTGAATTCCTTTGGATAGGGCAGGATTGGAAAAGCTCTCATGCCCAACTGCTTCAACATGTTTTGCCACATGTAGGAGTGAAAGTTGCAAACAATCATTTCACTGTAAGGGAAAAAAAAATCTATAAGTAACAAAGATTTCAAAAAACTACTAATACGCCAAAGTGTATGCATTTATAAGACATTTACTCAATTAAATCTGCATTGGAGCAAATACAAGGAACAAGCTTTTCATGTTCAAGATAAACTTTTGAGCAAGACAACAGTTTGCAATTTAATAAATTAGACAAAGACCAGACCATTTGCAACAATGCACTAATGAATCAAATATAGAGTTGTTTGCTATACGATCGTTCGTAGATATCGTGCAGGATCGTTCGTCGTTCGTTTTCCAACGATAATAATTGGAAGTGTGTACGTAGCTTAACAGTAGACATGTTTGGCACAAATAGCATTTCAGAGGAAAAACCTCATACCCACTGTGAAGCATAGTATTGGAAATCTGATGATTTGAGTACTGGTACTGTTTTATGGACTGTTGATCTCACATCTATCAATTTAGCTATAAAGTCTGTAATGTAAGAAAGTGTCCAATCAAAAAGTTGAAGATGAACCTGAAATGGGTGGTTCAACATAATAATGATATAAAGCACTGAGAAATGGCTCTAAAAAAAGAAATATAGGTTTATGGACTGGCTTAGTCAAAGGCTGGATTCGAATCCTTCAAAATAATGTTGGGGGGATTTGAAATTAGCAGGTCATGCAAGGTAATACAGAAGTATCTAGCAACCGAAACTATTTTGTATGAAAGAGTGATCACAAATTTCACAAAAATTATGTTAAAGGATAAATGCTAGTAATGTGAAATGGGAGTATGTCCCAAAGGGGGGTTCTTTGGCTAAATACGTTTCTTGTTGCCAAGCCAGTTATATTAAAATAAAGGTAAGGAGAACAGAAAGTGGTTTTTATGGCAAGCTAATACTGTTAAAACATTATATGTGTTCAAAAGAGATTAGGACATAAAATTATTACACAATGACAATTACAATCACATAAAAAATGCATATTTCATAAACAATATTTGTTGAGCTTCTTACATCTAGATCATGAAGCCCAGTTAACAAGACCATTCAATCCTAACCAAATAATAGTAATTCAAAGTCTCAATCCAACACGTTTCACACATTAGCATCCTCAGGGGATGTTGAGACTTACATTACCTAATAAACATAATATCAGTTTGAACTAAAGATAATTAGTCCCAAATAAAATAAATATATTATACAGTGGGTATTACCCATGAAAAGGGAACTCTGTGGTATAACAAATGCCAGTAATTTTGCTTAATGCCTAATATATAAGAAGATATAATATAAAAGAAGAAAAAAATAGCTTAAAATGTCAAGGGTGTACACTACTGAGGCAGCCAAACAAATTATATTTACTGCACAGCCTACAAAGGGGATCTGTGACTAGTGAAAATGTTTAGGTTTTACATTTTTTAGAATGAGAGTGAATTTCGGCTTTCAACTGGGTAGACAAACTTTTCTTGTGTTTTAATTCCGTTGTCCTAAAAATGTTAAGGGGTTGTGATCATTGTTAATTACGGTTTATAAATATCATTATTCACAATAAAATATAATTCTTTAAATAGACATTTAAAATGATAACCTACCACAAAAAAACAAAAGAAAAATAACTAGCCAAAGTTATTTGTTTTGAGCGTATTCATGTCCTTAGTGTGCCAATGATTACTTTATTTTTAATGTGCTTTAGATGAGACAACTTTGTGATGTTTTGCCTAGCATCCAGCAAACATATCTTGTGATACGTATTATCCATAAATGATATAAATGTATTTCCCAGTTCAAAGGCCTTTTTCTCATCTACATAACACTTATGCGCTTGAAATTATCCATTACAAATGTGTACTGCAAGCATTTACACACATATAAGTTTCAGGTAATATTTCCAAAGAAAGTGAACAGGATAGAGTGGTTTAATCTGTGGCAGGCCTATATTTTCCACTCTTGTCTGGGCATCAGTAATATCCTTACGCAAATATCTCATCTTACTGGTCATAGCCTCTTTAAAACTTCCATAAATGCTTATAATTACAGCATTAAACTCCAGTTTATTATTTTTTACAGGTGCAGGTGTACAGCTGATAGCAAACCGTGCCACATTTACATACAAATTGAAGATTTTTTTTCCCTTTCCTCCCTTAACTAATCAGCCAAGTAAAAGGAGTGAAGCCTTAGAGCTCGATCAGGTCCTTAAATACATCTGGTGACATTTTTACCATGCATTAGCATGATAGGGCAAGCAGAAATATAATGAAGCAATGATTGCTTTTCCATTGAAAGCACAAACTGTTTCATTTTTCCTGTCATCTCAAATAAGTGTTAAAGAGGGATTTGAGGCTATTGTGTGTGTTCCTTATGCCAGAAACTTACAAACACTGATGGGCGCATTAAATACCCATTAGTGTCTCTGCTGAAATTATGGCCACATATCTGCTCTTTAGAATGTATTCTTTGATTTAAAGTGAAATTGGCCTTTGTTACGCTTCCCATTCCCACCTCTTAAAGCAACAGCCCCAATTACCTGGGGTGTAAATTAATTTATTTTTCAGATTGCATTTGAATGCAATTTTTCATGCGACTCCAATGCGTACTAGGCCACACTGTAAGTCATCAATGATTGTATGATAGTAATATTACCAAATTTCTGGAAGGTTTCTAATAATATACACTGAGGAAGTCAACAGCGTACCAGAATAGGATTTTTTTTCTGATTTAAAAACATCCTATTTTTTATTATTTAGGAAAAATAACAAAAGCGTGATGGGTTTACACAGGATTGTCTTACTCAGGAGTAGAGAGTGGGAAGTTTAGGCAATATATGAAAGCATATAGAAACATCTGACAAAATATTATTTATTAATAGGTAATTTCTAAAAAAATATGGTGCTACATTGCATTCAGGGCAATGGTCTGATTTTGAACAACCTAAGTGGAATGGTTTCAACAAATATATAAATTCATTATGAAATAAGAGAAAAATCTCTCTCTATATTGTGTTAAAAGTATTGTTTTCCAACATACTATATTTTGTTGAGTAATTGAGTGCCTTCAGCACAAGTGGGACATTTATTTTTAAAATACCATAGTAGATTTATTATAGAATAATGAATCCCTTAAAATGGATTGTATTTGGCAGTTGCTTTAGCTTCCCTGTTGCGAGGGAGTAACACTTCGTCACCCTTTATCTTTAAATGGGTATTGTCTGGGAGGTACAGAAAGCAGCCTAAAAGACAACATGCATTGAAAGACAAATGTCTGGGAATTTGGTTAGGACTTCTGATATTGTAAGAGCTTTTAGGTAGCAGTGTAATGAAAAGTTGTACTGAAGTGATTCCTACATGTTGGAATGTTCATGTTTGGCAGCTTGGTATAAAGATGTAATTTCCCAACAAGGAATAAGGATTTATTTGCGTTTGAGTGAGTGTGTTTTCATAGCATAATGCTGAAACTTTGGGAAGTTTATGCATGTGTTGTATGCCAATGTGGTGTACAGGTGGATATATTATAGGACATATAACAGCCAAGGTTACCATTTGTTTGATACGTTAACCCTCACTCGGATCTTGAAAAATTGTAAAGGCGTGAGGCATGGTTATATTGTTCTACATTTAGGGGATTCAAACATGAGTTAATGGTCCATTGTTAGAATATTAAACAACTGACCCTTGCACGTCCTTTCCTATATGAATTGTTTAAATACCTGGGTAATAGGTTTAAGGTCATATTGTTGAAAGAAGAATAGTGAGGATCTGAACTACCTTTATCTTTGAATCTTACCTGAAAACTTTTTTGTATATTTCTGGGGTCATCAAGTGTTATCCGGAGTTGGGCTTTAAAATAATGATTCACAGCATGTACAGTCTAGTATCCAATTTTGACCTGTGCTGGGATTATTGAATCCTTGCATGTGCTGTAGTTCATTCACAATGCCATGGCCAATCAAGAAACTCCTGAACCCAGAAGTGTGAAGGAAGATGTGAATGTAAACATTAGCTTTACAGTTATTACAATTGTGTATTTACTGATATTCACCTTGACCTTGGTCAACTGCTTAAGCAGTGAAGAGGCTTAAGGTCAAGGGCTGAAGTGCCATAGTGAAATATTTTCAAACATTTGTAACTGTGGATATGACAATGATTGCTAAGTTCAATGGTACAACTTTGTAGAGCATTTTTTTTCTTACTGTTTAAACCTACACACATACAACATTTTTCCACTTTTTACAACTGCTTCTACTTTGCACACAGCAACAGTGATACATATGAATAGCCTACATAGTTTACAATCTAATTACATGTTTGAGCTGACACAAAACAATTGTTAGTAAATTAAATACATTAAGTACATATGAATATGTTGCTGTTATTACATTTAGTTTGTTTTATATCATTTATATTGGTGTAATATTCATGATTCATTTACTACATATTTGACCACGTTGCTCAGTTAATAGCATGTACTTCCAAGTAATAAACTTATGATAGTTTTGTTTTAATCTACAGTGACAAGCCACAGTTACATACATGGAAAAGTAGGTCAGCTACTGTGCAACAACGAATACTCTGAATTTTTTGGCTGCTAGTCAGTAAGTAATGTGTAATGAAGGTTTATGGGAGAGGTAATGCACACAATTGGACTTTTAATAGTTACCTAGTTATTAGTTACCAGGTAGCTATCTGTATTCACAGAGTTTTATTTCCCTGTGGAATGATAAATGTATAGTTGTTGGAACTATTTTGTTTTATGGCAGATAGATTTAATTTGTATTTGTGAAATCCTAGAACCAATCCACTAGATTTTTTATTTTCTAGAGGCACGTTTGGTGGATGCATTAAGGAGGAAGTCACATAAAAA
>NC_092866.1:24975305-24976934 GCF_032062135.1 Pyxicephalus adspersus
GCAAGGGTGCCCAACCTATGGCTCGTGGGCAACATCTGGCCCTCACCTTTTTCCCTCTCTGCACGTTGTCTTGCATGGGTCCTTCGAGATGATCCTACCTATACAACGTGACACTATCAGTGTCTGCGTGTGCATCTCCTACCTTTTTCTATTAGATCGTGCTACCAGAAGGAGAGGGAGCTTCTTGAGCATGCTCAGTTTTAGCTCCCATGTACTATAGGCTTCAGAAATCAGCTGCGGCTGCTCCCTGCCACCTTGAACTGTGAGATAATCCTAACCCTCGTGCAGAAGCAGCATGAGAGTTGTGTCTGTGTCCATGCAGCTGTCATTATACTTGCCAGATACGGGGTCACAAGCACAAAATTCTAATAACAAGCAGGGGCTAGTTCAAGATCAGGGTCTCCAAACTGAGTTTGTATGTTAGGGGCCACTTCCATGCCAATGAGCATTGGGGTACTGTCAATTTGTTCTTTGCTGTGATTCCCCAAATATATACTTGCTCATTCACAAAACTTCAAGGTTGCGTTTAGACTGGCGCTGAGGTTGCAGTGCTCATGCCATAGAATCCTGCCTAGGGGGAGATGCTCAGTCATTACCCCCTGGAGGGACTGAGCAACCGGTGGGGTGCCTGTTACACAAAGCTGGCCCCTTACCTTCTGGGAACTCCAATTTCTTTGGAACAGAGGGATGTTTGCAATTGTAAATGTGGAAGGCAGTAGTAAACCCCTTTTGTCCTCCCCTTCCCCATTAAATTGTTCTTCACATCATATCATCATTCCCTTTCACAATACCCTTACTCTATATGAACCCCAATTTATCTGTAAGAAAAGGGAAATATAACTGCAAGTGCAGGACTCTTGTGGGTACACCCCTAAAATTTCATCACTTTGGAGCCATCACAAGATACGAAAAACAATACCTATCATACTGTGCTCACACACAGCTGGACGCTTACCTTCTATGAACCACAATATTCACACCCTGTCACATATAAATGTCCGCTTGTGTTCTTTGAACCCCAATTTGTACTAAAAGGGGAGCCGTAGGTATATTAAAATGTAGGATATATGTCGGACTCTTGTGGCTAACTCCCCCTAAAATTTTATTGCTGCGGCTCCATCACAAGAAAGAAAAACTATACCTATCATACCGTGCTACCCTGTCACACCAATCTAGCCACTTACCTTCTGTGAACCCTAATCTCTCAGGAATGGGGAGATGTAGGAACCTGAAGATGTTGTTGTCCTTGGCTATCTGTCACATGAATATGATTATCCATTGCAGAGATTTTGGGGTACAAAGGTTAGCGTTCCCCTATAAAGGACAGGATGTGTTGTTTGGTTCGGCTCTTTGGTACAGGAATAGTGAGTGGGGAGCAATTTATGACCAGCCAACACTGTATGATAGCTTTAGTTTTGTATCTTTAATTATTAAAATATTGCATTAATTAAATGAGCATCAAATAGTGATTTCTTGATTTGTCATTTCTTTTTTTGCGCATTTACATTATGATAACTAGAAACATTTCAATTTGATTTCATTTTAAAATAAAAACTATTCTAGTTTTCAACATACATCTTTAATGTTTATTTGAATTGTGGCCCTCGAGTTTTATCTCAATGTCAACAG